>NW_021703781.1:19424018-19599927 GCF_005190385.1 Monodon monoceros
AGCTGCTTCCCACTAGCTATCTATTTTACGTTTGGTAGTGTATATATGTCCATGCCACTCTCTCACTTTGTCCCAGTTTACCCTTCCCCCTCCCCATGTCCTCATGTCCATTCTCTGCATCTGTGTCTTTATTCCTGTCTTGCCCCTAGGTTCTTCAGAACCTTTTTTTTTTAAGATTCCATATATATGTGTTAGCTTACGGTATTTGTTTTTCTCTTTCTGACTTACTTCACTCTGTATGACAGTCTCTAGGTCTATCCACTTCCCTACAATTAACTCAATTTCGTTTCTTTTTATGGGTAACATTCCATTGTATATATGTGCCACATCTTGTTTATCCATTCATCTGTCGATGGACACTTAGGTCGATTCCATGTCCTAGCTATTGTAAATAGAGCTGCAATGAACATTGTGGTACATGAATCTTTGAATTATGGTTTTCTCAGTGTATATGCCCAGTAGTGGGATTGCTGGGTCATATGTTAATTCTATTTTTAGTTTTTTAAGGAACCTCCATACTGTTCTCCATAGTGGCTGTATCAATTTACATTCTCATCAACAGTGCAAGAGGGTTTCCTTTTCTCCACACCCTCTCCAGCATTTATTGTTTGTAGATTTTTTGATGATGGCCATCATCAAAATGGCCGGTGTGAGGTGATACCTCATTGCAGTTTTGATTTGCATTTCTCTAATAATTAGTCATGTTGAGCATCCTTTCATGTGTTTGTTGGCAGTCTGTATATCTTCTTTGGAGAAATGTCTATTTAGATCTTCTGCCCCCCCTTTTTTTTTTTTTTTTTTTGCGTTACGCGGGCCTCTCACTGTTGTGGCCTCTCCCGTTGCGGAGCACAGGCTCTGGACGTGCAAGCTCAGCGGCCATGGCTCACGGGCCCAGCCGCTCCGCGGCATGTGGGATCTTCCCGGACCAGGGCACGAACCCGCGTCCGCTGCATCGGCAGGCGGACTCTCAACCACTGCGCCACCAGGGAAGCCCCTGCCCATTTTTTTATTGGTTTGCTTGTTTTTTTGATATTGAGCTTCATAAGCTACTTCTATATTTTGGAGATTAATCCTTTGTCAGTTGATTCATTTGCAAATATTTTCTCCCATTCTGAGAGTTGTCTTTTCATCTTGTTTATGGTTTCCTTTGCTGTGCAAAAGCTTTTAAGTTTCATTAGGTCCCATTTGTTTATTTTTGTTTTTATTTCCATTTCTCTAGGAGGTGGGTCAAAAAGGATCTTGCTGTGATTTATGTCATAGAGTGTTCTCCCTATGTTTTCCTCTAAGAGTTTTATAGTGTCTGGCCTTACGTTTAGGACTTTAATCCATTTTGAATTTATTTTTGTGTATCGTGTTAGGGAGTGTTCTAATGTCATTCTTTTACATGTAGCTGTTCAGTTTTCCCAGCACCACTTATAGAAGAGGCTGTCTTTTCTCCATTTTATAGTCTTGCCTCCTTAATCAAAGATAAGGTGACCATATGTATGTGGGTCTATCTCTGGGCTTTCTATCCTGTTCCATTGATCTATATTTCTGTTTTTGTGCCAGTACCATACTGTCTTGATTACTGTAGCTTTGTAGTATAGTCTGAAGTCAGGGACCCTGATTCCTCCAGCTCCATTTTTCTTTCTCAAGATTGCCTTGGCTATTTAGGGTCTTTTGTGTTTCCATACAAATTGTGAAAATTTTTGTTCTAGTTCTGTGAAAAATGCCATTGGTAGTTTGATAGGGATTGCACTGAGTCTGTAGATTGCTTTGGGTGTATAGTCATTTTCACAATGTTGATTGTTACAATCCAAGAACGTGGTATACCTCTCCATCTGTTTGTATCATCTTTAATTTCTTTCATCAGTGTCTTACAGTTTTCTACATACAGGTCTTTTTTCTCCTTAGGTAGGTTTATTCCTAGGTATTTTATTCTTTTTCTTGCAATGGTAAATGGGAGTGTTTCCTTAATTTTTCTTTCAGATTTTTCATCATTAGTGTATAGGAATGCAAGAGGTTTCTGTGCATTAATTTTGTATCCTGATGCTTTACCAAATTCATTGATTAGCTCAAGTAGTTTTTGGTAGGATCTTTAGGATTCTCTATGTATAGTATCATGTCATCTACAAACAGTGACAATTTTACTTCTTCTTTTCTGATTTGGATTTCTTTTATTTATTTTTCTTCTCCGATTGCTGTGGCTAGTACTTCCAAAACTATGTTGAATAATAGTGGTGAGAGTGGCAACCTTGTCTTTTTCCTGGTATTAGTGGAAATGGTTTCAGCTTTTCACCATTGAGAATGATGTTCGCTGTGGGTTTGTCATATATGGCCTTTATTATGTTGAGGTAAGTTTCCTCTATGCCTACTTTCTGGAGGGTTTTTATCATAAATGGGTGTTGAATTTTGTCAAAAGCTTTTTCTGCATCTATTGAGATGATCATATGGTTTTTCTCCTTCAATTTGTTAATATGGTTTATCACATTGATTGATTTGCATATATTGAAGAATCCTTGCATTCCTGGGATAAACCTCACTTGATCATGGTGTATGATCCTTTTAATGTGCTGTTGGATTCTGTTTGCTAGTATTTTGTTGAGGATTTTTGTATCTTTGTTCATCAGTGATATTGGCCTGTATTTTTCTTTTTTTGTGACATCTTTGTCTGGTTTTGGTATCAGGGTGATGGTGGCCTCGTAGAATGAGTTTGGGAGTGTCCTTCCCTCTGCTCTATTTTGGAAGAGATTGAGAAGGATAGGTGTTAGCTTTTCTCTCAATGTTTGATAGAATTCACCTGTAAAGCTATCTGGTCCTGGGCTTTTGTTTGTTGGAAGATTTTAAATCACAGTTTCAATTTCAGTGCTTGTGATTGGTCTGTTTATATTTTCTGTTTCTTCCTGGTTCAGTTTCAGGAGGTTGTGCTTTTCTAAGAACTTGTCCATTTCTTCCAGGTTGTCCATTTTATTGGCATACAGTTGCTTGGAGTAACCTCTCATGATCCTTTGTATTTCTGCAGTGTCAGAAACTAACAATTTTGAGGAAAAAGTTATGCTAGAAGGTAAAACATGTAAGGGTTATCCAGAAGTAAAGAGGGTTATAAGCCAAGGAACATTTGCGGGAGGAAATAGACAGTGACCTCCGACTGCTTCCTTAAGAACTAGATTCTAAATTGTGTTCCAGTTTCACTCCTTTCTGTAATAAGTTTGTGTGAACCCACCGTGCATATACTGAATTTGGAGATTAAGTTATGATATTTTGAATAGCAGTGTTGTACTGCTACAACTCACAAACAGTTGAATAAAAGTAGACCTAAGAGAAAAACAGATACTGTATGCTAATGCATATATATGGAAGTTTAAAAATTGGTACTGATTAACCTAGTGGCACGGCAGGGATAAAAACACACATGTAGAGAACAGAATTGAGGGCACAGGGAGGGAAGGGGAAGCTGGGATGAAGTGAGAGAGTAGCATTGATATATATACACTATCAAATGTAAAATGGGTGGCTAGTGGGAAACTGCTACATAGCACAAGGAGATCAACTCGATGCTTTGTGAGGTCCTAGAGGGATGGTATAGGGAGGGTGGGAGGGAAGCTCAAGAGGGAGGGCATATGGGGATATATGTATACATATAGCTGATTCACTTTGTTATACAGCAGAAACTAAGACAACATTGTAAAGCAATTATACTTCAATAAAGATGTGAAGAAAAAAAAAAGTAGGCCAGTCAGTTCAGAAAGATAATTCCCACAATCTAACAAAGGAAACTTCCATAGGAGCTGTGTTGTTCTTTTTCGTTCTAAGCATCTATGGCAATCTTAGTTCAGTAAGCATTAGTAAATATTAGTAAGTAAAGGAACTTGTTTTAAATGTTAATACTTACTTGCTGCTGAAAGGATTATTTTTAGGACAGTGCATTTGGTTAAATACTAGGACCTTGTGACTAACACTAGGACCTCTCTAAAGAGACATTTGGTTTGAATTTTGGCTCAGAGCATTGATCTGACTTTGGCTAGTGACTTAACCTTATCAGAACCTTCCTTGTTAGAAGACTGGAGAAGTGAATACGATTTTTTTTTTTTGGCTGTGCCACACAGCTTGTGGGATCTCAGTTCCCCAACCAGGAATTGAACCTGGCCCCTGGCACTGAGAGCACCAAGTCCTAAGCACTGTACCGCCAGGGAATTCCTGTAAATACATTTTTCTCAGTAGGAAAATTAAATGAGATAATTCATATAAAGTGCTTATAATGATGCCTGGCAAGCAGTACATGCTCAATACATATGTAATAGCTATTAATAAATATTCTTTTCTTAATTGTGGATTTGAGACTGGAATTACTGAGTTTTTGCCATATATTGAAGGACATGTAGAAAAAGAACTAACTAATATGTATTTTTCCCTAAATAGTTCATTTCTACACATAAGATCCAACACTTATAAGTGTGTATAAATAAGTTGTTTGATTTAATCCCCACAATAAACCTTTTCAGTAAGTGCTATTACTAGTCTTGATTTATCTTTTTAAATTTATTTTTTATTGAAGTAGAGTTGAATTACAATGTTGTGTTAATTACTGCTGTACAGCAGTGACTCAGTTATACATATATATACTTTCATTTTCATATTCTTTTCCATTACAGTTTATCACAAGATATTGAATATAGATAGCTCCCTGTGCTATACAGTAGTGATCTATCTTTTTTTAATAATTTTTTTAAATCCTGAAAAATTATTATTATTTTTAAATTGAAGTATAGTTGATTTATAATATCGTGTTACTTTTAGGTGTACAGCACGGCAATTCAGGTATATATATATATATGTATATATGAATATATATAACACACACAGATATTCTTTTTCAGATTCTTTTGCCTTATAGGTTATTAAAAAATATTGAGTATAATTCCATGTGCCATATAGTAGGTCTTTGTTGGTTATCTATTTTATGTATAGTAGTGTGTATAAGCTAATCCCATAGTCTTGATTTATCTTAAGGAAACTGGGGCTCAATTAGCAAGGACTCGCTCTATGCCATGTGGTTGGTAAGCAGTCGGAGAGTCACCAGTTTGATTCCAGTAAAGCTCACGTTATTAAAAATATATGAAACAGTTAAGATACATAAAAAGTGTAAAGAATAATAACTGGGGACTTCCCTGGTGGTCCAGTGGTTAAAACTTAGCACTTTCAATGCAGGGGGCGTGAGTTTGATCCCTGGTCGGGGAACTGTGATCCCACATGCCGTGAGGTGTGGCCAAAAAAAAAAAAAAAAAAATACACTGAACATGAGAGTTGGTTATTAACTTTAAGCATGGATAGGATTGTTCACGAAAAGTGCGAAGAACAAAAAGTCTGTGGGTTTTGACTTAGACTCCTCTAAGGAATGAGCTCAGGGGGACACACCCACAACCAAGGGACAGACACGCAAGAGTGAGGCTCCAGGGGAGACCTAGATTATAGTTTCAGTTGAGAATCTCTTTGGGGATCCACAAAAGAGCAGGTTAGGTGTATGATATTTAAGGAATGATTGGACTTGGCAGTTAAGAACTCATTTATAACCTTGGGGGATAACTACTTAAAATATTTGAATCAGGAGGGAATTTCATGGGATCATAGCTTGAGGCAGATTTGGGGTCTGACAGGCTTTTTGTCTTTTGTTGTTACATGAATTAACCCATTTATTGTAGGCTAGCAGTGTTACCAATGGTGGACCTTCCACTGGTCTTACAGTTCCTTCAGTCAGATTTTATAGCGATGGTAGGAGCGGTACTGTAGGTCTAGGCATCACCTGCAAGCTTTTCAGGAACCATGGCTCCAGATCCCCAAAGCTCATCTCTTCATTTTGGTTTTGCCACCAGAGAAACAAGTGTACTTGGCGTGTTGGCTGATTTCAGTTTTCTTCTCCGTCTTCCTGAGGGAGGCAGCATAATGGGCCCGTATTTACCGACAATCCTGACCTTAGTGCTTTTAGCATTGTCACCACAAACTAGCTCTGAGCCCAGAGAGCGGGTTTTTATCTTTTTGACTGGGAATAAATTATACTGACTCTTAGCTCCAGAGGAAGAGGTCTAGGACTAGGTCATCTGTGACTACAGAGGTTTAGCTCTTAGGTCAGTTTTGTATACATTTGGAACTAATCTGCAATTAACTTGGTTTTTTTGTTGTTGTTTTTTTTTGTTTTTATTTGCGGTACGCGGGCCTCTCACAGTTGTGGCCTCCCGGACGCGCAGGCTCAGCGGCCATGGCTCATGGGCCCAGCCGCTCCGCAGCATGTGGGATCTTCCCGGACTGGGGCACGAACCCGTGTCCCCTGCATCAGCAGGCGGACTCTCAACCACTGAGCCACCAGGGAAGCCCCTAACTTGGTTTTTGATTAAATAGAAGTTGTCCCTCCCTTTAGTAACTCTCCTCCTTTGCCCCACCCCCAAGTTAAAGGAATTACTTTGGATACTAAGACCCTGTGGCCAAACGAGGGTGGAGTTTTTGTTTGGGGATAAGAATAAAAACATTAGAAAAGCTGTTTGGATCTGGTGTCTGGATCTGACTGAGAGAATTGGGAAACATTTGAAGTTTCTGCCATGGCTTCTATTCGGCGCAAGCTTGGAAAAGCCGTAAGTCCGTATGGCAATGAGGTAGGGCAGGTGGGGACGCATGCTGACCTAGTTCCTTAGACTCCCCCTCTCCTGGCTCACCCAGCCCTGCCTTTCTGTGGCCTTTGAACCCCTCACCGGGTGGCTCTAGGCAAACTGGAGAAACAGAGATCAGAGGCAAAGCTCAGAGAATGTTAGGGCTACAAAACTTGGTCGGGCAGGTATTCCCTTTTTATGCCTAAAAAAAGGAAAAAGAGAGCTTAATGGCTGGGATTCTGGAGAAGGTAATTTCACTGCTATACGAAAATAAGGTAGCTTTTTGCAGGTCCCCTTTGAAGGAGGATATTTTTGGTGTATGTGTGTTAAATGTTTATTTTAGAATCCCCTTGGGCGGATCTTTGATGAGTAGCTGGTTCATCTTTACTTTTGACTTAAATTTGGTTTTGTTATCAAGCAGTTGTGGTTAGCATTGTATGGTGGTAGGTTGCAGAGCAGGGCTGACCTCCATGCTTCTTTTTAGAGAATGTGGGAGGGAAAATACAGTATCAGGCATGATTGTGTCATCTTAAAGGCAAAATTAATGGAGGCCCCAGCGGTTCTCCCACAAAATTTTCTCCAAGCTCTCAATTTTCAGGTTGAGAACGTAGATTTTGAAGGTGTCACTTCTGATTAGGAATAAATGCGCTGTGGGCTGCTCCTCCTGTTCTACATGTTTTTAAAATTGTTTTTTACTCTGAGGGGGTTTATATTGGTGGGGGGGCAGGGCGAAAAAATCTTAGATATTACAAGGGGGCCACAGTACGTAAGCAGATACCCACAATATCTGTCGTATTAAGATCTCACGGGGAGGGCTATTAGGGAAAAAAATGTTTTAAAAGACTCCTGCAGGGACTTCCCTGGCGGTCCAATGATTAAGACTCAGCGCTTCCACTGCGGGTTGGGGGTGGCGGGGTGGGGTGTTAGATCCCTGGTTGGGGAACTAAGATCCCACATGCCCACAGGGCAGCCAAAAAAAAAAACAAAAAACTAAAAGACTCCTGCAGTAAGGGATGAAAAAAAATGAAAAGAAAGTTGAGAAACACACTGATCTACCTGTGTAGTAAAGGTCACAGTCTTGTAGGACCACGTCTCTGAACATGCTTCGAAAGTCTTTATTTTTTCATGTGATCTGGGTACCTGTTTCTTGATACAGGACATGCAGCATGTAAGGAATGTGAGTGTGTGTTGGGAGGAGCTACAGTCAGATCCGGTCCATAGGGCAGGGTCATTTCAGAATAAAATACCCCTTTGCTCAGTGTCATTTGAGCTCCTTCAAGAGCAGGTGTAAGAGTATCCTGATGATAGGAATGTGGAAAAATGACAAGATGGAGGGGGCCTGGGAACTACTGGACCCAGATCTGATCTAAGGAGTTCAACATTCCTGTTAGTTCAGAGTGCGAACAACCTATAATCTTGAAATGGGTATAGAGTGGAAGACAGACAACTAGGGGAGTTTTAATCACTTACTGTCTTGTAAACTGTTCCCTTGGGCCCTTTTGGGGTAGCAGAGGACAGCAGTGGGACCGGAGGGGGAGGGGGGTTGGAGGAGGAGGAGAAGAGACACAAACACAGGTGGGTAGGTGGCAAGAGTTTGGTGTCCCTGGAGTGTACATGAAACTTGAGGGGATAAAACAGCCACCATTCCAATATTCTTGAAACACTTCACTTCCTTCAGAGAGTTGGCTTCTCTTTAGAGATAAATGTTAACAATAATAATTTGAGATTCAAGATAGATGTTCAGGAAATACACTATACCTAAGCAGATTAAATGTCAATAAAATCTTCATTAAAACAATGTAGCCACTGGGGCCTGGATTAGTGCTCTCAGCGGTGTCATGGAGACAGCTCCTTCCAGCTCACCAGATGTGTGCATTTCTTCCCAACTCTTGCTCAGGTGGTCACACTGATAGTTTACAATCCACCGTGGTGGGTGTATTTACACCACAAAAATTGGCCAACCCTACAAAACAGGGCTTTCTCCCCACCACTTCCCAAGTTGATTGTTAAACATTTACCAGAATACCACTGAGTACAGTTTCTATAATACAAATGTTGACAGTTGTATATACCCTTCTTGAAATATCTTAAACAAATATTAGCCAATACATATGTACTCTGCACTCTTCCTTTTGCTCTAATTTGTTTGTAATTTGATACTACATAAACTATTCTGCATTTAGGCTTTTTCACTTAATTGTACCCTAGAAATCTTTCCATAGAGTGCTTTGTCAATTTTGGTTTAATTTTAAAGGAAACATATTAAAAAGTCAAAACAGTGTTTAATCAGATCTGAGTCTAAATAGTTCCCAGGCCTCCTTGCTGTTTTCTCACTGTCAGGTATTGCTCCTAAACTAAACTCTTCCTATTCAGCATTAGTTTCTTTTGTATGCTTCCATAGTTTCTTTTTTTTAGCCGAGTTTTATGGTTTTATTAACACAAACTAAACGTGTACGTGAGCTGTCTATTCATTTTCTTCGCTGAGCAGCCTGGCGTTGGGATTGGTGATTCTGATGGCCAGCTGGGCTGCTCTTTCCACAATGGCTTTTTGGTTCTTGGAGGAGAGGTTGTGAGCAATCTCAGCATAGTAAACTTTGTTGCACATCAGCCTCACTTCAAGCTCCTTGACCAGGTGGACCAGGAACTTACGGAAGCTGCTGGGCAGCATGTGCTTTGTTTTCTTGTTGCTCCCGTTACTGATGTTGGGTATCAAGATCTGGCCCTTGAATCTCCTGCACACCCTGTTGTCAGTGCCTCTGGGTTTCCACCAGTTCCGCTTAATTTTGACATATTGGTCTGACTGGTGCCAGGTGAATTTCTTGGTCCTCTTTTTGATGATCTTGGGCTTCACGGGGGGTCTGAGGGCAGCCATGATGCTGAGTTGGAGACGGCTGCCACCTCCGAAGGCAGTGCTGAGGAAGAGCTGTATTCTTCCAGAGTTTCTTTATGCAAATATGAATGTGTATATTATTTCTTTTTATACAAAAAGATATATTTCATATACAAGTACTATATTTTTAAAAACATATTTTGGACATCTTTGCCTATTAGCTCTGGAACTTTTTATCATTCTTTTATTTATTTGTTTGTTTATTTATTTTTGGCTGCGTTGTGTCTTGTTGCTGCGCGCAGGCTTTCTCTAGTTGCGGCTAGCGGGGGCTACTCTTCTTTGCGGTGCACAGGCTTCTCACTGCGGTGGCTTCTTTTGTTGCAGAGCACGGGCTCTAGGCTCGCGGGCTTCAGGAGTTGTGGCACACAGGCTTCAGTAGTTGTGGCATGCAGGCTCAGTAGTTGTGGTTTGTGGGCTGTAGAGTGCAGGCTCAGTAGTTGTGGCCCACAGGCTTAGTTGCTCTGCGGCAGGTGGGATCTTCCCAGACCAGGGCTGGAACCCCTGTCCCCTGCATTGGCAGGCGGATTCTTAACCACTGCACCACCAGGGAAGTCCCTATCATCCTTTTTTATAGTTGCAAGGCATTATATTATATTATATTATATTATATCACAATTGAATTAGTCTGCTACAGATGGACACTGGGATATTTTCAGCTATTTGTTAAAATATACAAAGCTGTCAAAACATGTAATTATATGCAGGTATAACTAAGATAAATTTCAAACTGCTGTATTAAAGTTGCACTTAATTTTGATAGTTAATTATTGCCAGATTGCCCTAGGAGTAATTGCATAGGGGTTGCACTATTTTGTACTTCCACCAACATTTTATGAAAGTTTATCTCCCTACAGCTTGCCCAAGGGTCTAGGTGGTCAAATTTTTTCATTGTTATTCTGATAAATGAAAAATGTTACCTGTGTCACTTTAATTTGCATTTCTTTTAATGTTGAGCACCTTTTCACAGTGTCTTCATCAGGGTTGTATGAAGATTAATGAGTTACTGCAAGTAAGGAGTATATTAGAATACAGCTAACTTTTTTTGAATTATAACTATTGTAATGAAATTGTGCTCTCTCAGTGATAGCTCATCATCACTGTGCTCTTGAGTCATATTATCTCATCTAATTCCCATCACAATCATATATGATCTCTTAGAAGGAAGAAACTATAGTTTAGGCCAAGTACCGGCTCCTGGGTCACACAATTCCTATGGATTGCTCTCTTCCCTTCCCCATCTTAGTGTTCAAGATTAACCAGTAATAGCACATAGGTTAGTTTCTTTTCTTTTCAACACTTTTATTTAAAAACAAACCTATGTATAGTTTGTTTAGATGTATGTATACTTTATTTAGATGTATCTATTTAAAAAGTTGATTTTATGCATTTTTAAAAATTGAGGTATAGTTTATTTAAAATATTATATATTATAGTTATATATAAAATATTATATAATTGTATGTTATAGTTTCAGGTATACAACATAGTGATTCAAAAATTTTATATAGATTATATATTCCATTTAAAGTTATTATAAAATATTGGTTATATTCCCTGTGCTGTACACTAGATCCTTATAACATTTATTTTATACATAGTAGTTGATACGTCTTAATTCCCTACCCCTATCTTGACCCTTCCCCCTTTCCTCTCCCCATTGATAACCACTGGCTTATTCTCTACATCTGGGATTCTGTTTCTGTTTTGTTATATTCATTCATTTGTTTTATTTTTTAGATACCACATATAAGTGATATCATACAGTATTTGTCTTTCTCTGTCTTATTTCACTAAGAATAATATTCTCCAAGTCCATCCCTGTTGTTGCAAATGGCAAAATTTCATTCCTTTTTATGGCTGAGTAGTATTCCATTGTATATAATATACCACATCTTCTTTATCCATTCATCTGTTGGTGGACACTTAGTTTGCTTCCATATCTTGGCTATTTAAATAATCCTGCTATGAACATTTGGGTACATGTATCTTTTTGAATTATTGTTTTCATTTTCTTTAGATATACCTAAGAGTGGAATCACTGAATCATATGGTAGTTCTATTTTTAGTTTGTTGAGGAATCTCCATACCGTTTTCCACAGTGGCTGCACCAATTTTTATTCCTACTAAGAGTGTACGAGGGTTCCCTTTTCTCCACATCCTCACCAACATTTGTTACTTGTGTTCTTCTTGCTGATAGCCATTCTGATGTGACGTGATATCTCGTTATGGTTTTGATTTGCATTTTTCTGAAGATTAGTGATGTTGAACATCTTTTCATGTGCCTTTTAGCCATCTATATATCTTCATAAAAATGTCCATTCAAATCTTCTCACCATTTTTTAATTGCCTGCATTTTTTTTATATTGAGTTGTATGAGCTGTTTATTTTGAATACTAACACTTTATTGGCCATATCATTTGCAAACATTTTCTCTCATTTAGTAGGTTGTCTTTTCATTCTGTTGATGGTTTCCTTTGCTGTGCAAAGCTTTTAAATTTAATTAGATTCCATTTGTTTATTTTTACTTTTCTTTCTTTTGTTTTAGGAGACAGATCCAAAAAATAATGCTGTGACTTATTGCAAAGAGTGTCTGCCTATGCTTTCTTCTAGAAGTTTTATGGTTTCAGGTCTTACATTTTGTTCTTTAATCCACTTTGTGTGTATTTTTATATGTGGTATCAGAAAATTTCTAATTTCATTCTTTTACATGTAGCTGTCCAGCTTTCCCAAGTACCACATATTGAAGACACTATCTTTTCCCCATTGTATATTCCTGCCTTCTTTGTTGTAGATTGACCATAAGTGCATGGGTTTATTTCTGGACTCTCTATTCTGTTCCATTGATCTTTGTGTCTGTTTTTGTGCCAGTACTTATACTCTTTTGATTACTGTAGCTATATAGTATAGTCTAAAGTTAGGCAGTATGATACGCCTAGTTCTGTTCTTTGTTCTCAAGATTGTTTTGGCTATTCAGGGTCCTTTGTGTTTTCATACAAAAATTATTTGGTAATTTTGATTTGGTATTTTGATAGGAATTGCATTGAATCTGTAGATTGCCTTAGATAGTATGGTCATTTAAAAAATATTAATTCTTCCAATCCCTGAATGCGGTATATCTTTCCATCTGTTTGTGTCAGCTTCAATTTCTTTCATTAATGTCTTAAAGTTTTCTGAGTACAGGTCTTTTACCTCCTTAGTTAGAGTTATTCCTAGGTATTTTGTTCTTTTTGGTGGGATTCTAAATGGGATTGTTTCCTTAATTTCTCTTCCTGATGGTTTGTTGTTAGTGTATAGATATGCAAGAGATTTCTGTATATTAATTTTCAGTCCTGCAACTTTACCGAATTCATTGATGAGCTCTTATAGTTTTTGGTAATTTTTAAGGATTTTCTATGTATAGTATGTCATCTGCAAACAGTGACAGTTTTACTACTTCTTTTCCAATTTGGATTGCTTTTATTTCTTCTTCTTGTCTGATTGCTATGACTAGGACTTCCAATACTATGTTGAATAAAAGTAGCAAGAGGGGCATCCTTGTCTTGTTCCTCATCTTACAGGAAATGATTTCAGCTTTTCACCATTGAGTATGATGTTAGCTGTGGGCTTATGGCTTATCATAATGGCCTTTATTATTTTGAGGTGTGTTCCCTCTATACCCACTTTGTGGTGAGTACATTATTTGGATGCATCTCTTTTTTTGTTGTTGTTGGCTGTGCTGCACAGCTTGAGGCATCTTAGTTACCTAAACCTGGGTCCCTGGCAGTGAAAGCGCCGAGTCCTATCCACTGAACTGCCAGGGAATTCCGTTTCCTTAAAGTTTAGTTTTATAGTTAGCAGAGTGTAGGACATGTTTTCATGTACTTATAAACTTGTGATACCCAGTGTTTTTTAAAAGCTGCATGAGTTATAACTGAATAATAAGTCAATTTTTTTTCTAATATGTATACCAAGTATATTCTATTACCTGCTTTGTCTTTGAAAAATGCAGGAGATCAAAGAATAAAACTATTGAAACAGCAGTCCAAGGGATCTAGATTGAGTAGGAAAACAAGAAAATCAGAAGCTGCAAAATGAACTGTGAATAGGTAGGGGTGGTCTAGAAACTAGAGGGTATCATAAAGTAAAGATCTTTAGTACTATCAGAATTCTTGGAAGTACATTTTTATTTTTATCTTATTTTATTTTATATCTTTATTGGAGTATAATTGCTTTACAATGTTGAATTAGTTTCTGCTGTACAACAAAGTGAATCAGCTATACGTATACATATATCCCCATATCCCCTCCCTCTTGAGGCTCCCTCCCACCCTCCCTATCCCACCCCTCTAGGTGGTCACAAAGCATCCAGCTGATCTCCCTGTGCTATGCAGCAGCTTCCCACTAGCCATCCATTTTACATTTGGTAGTGTCAATGCTACCATATATGTCAATGCTATATTCTCACTTCGTCCCAGCTTCCCCTTCTCCCCCGTGTCCTCAAGTCTATTCTCTACGTCTGTGTCTTTATTCCTGCCCTGCCACTAGGTTCATCAGTACTGCTTTTTTAGATTCCATATATGTGCGTTAGTATACAGTATTTTTCTTTCTTTTTCTGACTTACTTCACTCTGTATGACAGACTCTAGGTCCATCCACCTCATTACAAGTAACTCATTTTCATTCCTTTTTATGGCTGAGTGGTATTCCGTTGTATATACATGCCACATCTTCTATATTCATTCATCTGTTGATGGACATTTAGGTTGGAAGCACATTTAAAAAAATTGAAGTTTAGCTGATTTACAATTTGTGTTAGTTACAGGTGTCCAGCAAAGTGATTAAGTTATACATATTTATATACATATTCTTTTTCAGATTCTTTTCCATTATAGGTTATTACAAGATATTGAATATAGTTCCCTGTGCTATACAGTAGGTCCTTGTTGTTTATCTATTTTATATATAGTAATGTGTATCCGTTAATCCTGAACTCCTAATTTTTCCCTCCCCCGCTTTCCCCTTTGGTAACCATAAGTTTGTTTTCTGTGTTGGTCAGTTGCTTTTTAATTAAGCTCATTAATTAATGAGACTGTCTTATGCTTTTAGTACATAAATTTTAAAAGGACCTCAAGATCGTCTCTGTAAGGGAATGTATAGTCCAGTGTGTTCGGATATGCATACCAATAAACTTAAAAGCTTCAAGTAAAGAAAAAAAAAAATTCCCCTTTAATTCTGTTTCACAGTGGTAACTATTATTAACAATTTAGGTTTATACTACCAGCTTTTTTTCTGTGCTAGACCAATTTGTATGTGTGTGTGTGTGTTTGGCTGTGCTGCAAGGCTTATGGGATGTTAGTTCCCAGAGCAGGGATCAAACCCCGGCCACAGGAGTGCTGAGTACTAACCACTGGACCGCCAGGGAATTCCCAGTGTTTGTGTGTTTTAAATAAAAAGGGATGATAATGTCACATGTGCATATTATTTTGGTTAATGATATACTAAGAATATTGATACATAGAGTAATGGCTGCACATTTTCCACAATATGATTATATGAGTTTATTTCATACTTTCTCTACTGTAAATGTTATGTTGTATTATGATTTTCTTACATACATTTCTACTTTTTTAGTTTTGCAATTTGGATGGATGAAAACATGACATTTATTTTCATTTGCTTGTCTTCTAGTAAAGTTGGACAGCTTTTGATCCTTTTGATTTCCACCTAAGTGAATTGCATATGCCTATTCTTTCCTCACTATTCTATTGAGTCATTTTCCTTCTTAATTTGTTGGAGCTCTTTTTCATTAAGAATGGTAACTCTTTATATGTACTGCGAATATTTTCCCACTCTGTCACTTGACTTTTCAGTTTATTTTTGGCAATATTTCTCCTACCTTTATAAGTAGCTACGCATATCAGGAAATAAATACATTTTACATCACGATTCAATGCACAGACACCTACATAAAAATTTATATCATAGGGTTTCCCTGGTGGCGCAGTGGTTGAGAGTCCACCTGCCGGTTCAGGGGACACGGGTTTGTGCCCCCGTCCGAGAAGATCCCACATGCCGCGGAGCTTCTAGGCCCGTGAGCCATGGCCGCTGAGCCTGCGCGTCTGGAGCCTGTGCTCCGCAACGGGAGAGGCCACAACAGTGAGAGAGGCCCGCGTACCGCAAAAAAAAAAAAAAAAAAAAAAAATTATGATAATACTTATCTTTACTAAATGTAGTGTACACATTTTTCTTTAATATTCCATTAAAAGACACTTGTCACAAAGCATGATATTGGTATTGGGACTCATAGGTTGTGATCAGCAATTTGAAAAGCATATTATGGTGTCTTTGCCTTTAAGATTGTTAATATCGTATGTAGTTAAAGAATTCTATCTTTTCTTCTATGGCTTACCACTTTTTGCTCTTGCTTTGGAAGATTTTTCCTTACATCTTTTTATATTTACATTGTTAATGTATCTGGAATTTTTTTTTTTTCTGTACGCGGGCCTTTCACTGTTGTGGCCTCTCCCGTTGCGGAGCACAGGCTCCGGACGCGCAGACTCAACGGCCGTGGCTCACGGGCCCAGCCGCTCCGCGGCATGTGGGATCTTCCCGGACCGGGGCACGAACCCGTGTCCCCTGCATCGGCAGGCGGACTCTCAACCACTGCGCCACCAGGGAAGCCCTATCTGGAATTTTTGTTGCATATTTTGAGATAGGAATCAAACTTCCCTCATCATTATTAAGAAATTAATACTTTCTCTACTGCTTACAAATGCCAGCGTTTTAATAATAAATTATTAAAATATTTTTAAATTTAGTCTGTTAATTTGTTTATCTACCCTGCATGTTAAACTTATTATTCCTTTTAATATTAAAAATATTATAATATTGGTGTCTTTTTTAAAAAATCGGCTATTATTTCATTTAGTTTTACAAGGTTGTTATTTAAATGTAATATAGAAAAATGTATATATGATAATTGTATATTTTGATGACTTTTGACAAACTGAACATAGCCTATGTAACCTATACCCTGATTAAGAAATTAGGGGACTTCCCTGGTGATCTAGTGGTAACGCGCCTTACAAGGCAGGGATGTGGGTTGATCCTTGTTAAGGGAACTAAGATCACACAGGCTGCGGGGCAACTAAGCCTGCATGCTGCAACTACCGAGCTCGCGCACTCTGGAGCGTGTGTGCCACAACTAGAGAAGAGAAAACCCCCACGCCACAGCCAGAGAGAAGCCCGTGCACCACAACGAAGAGCCCCAGTGCCGCATCGAAAGATCCTGCGTGCCTCGGCGAATATCCCGCGTGCCACAGCTAAGACCCGACGCAGACAAAAATAAAAATAAATAAATCTTTTTTTAAAAGCCACGGTTAAAAAAAAAAAAGAAAGAAATTAGATATGGCCCTTCTGAACTCTCATTCTTTTATTTATTTATTTATTTTTTGCGGTACACAGGCCTCTCACTGTTGTGGCCTCTCCCGTTGCAGAGCACAGGCTCCGGACGCGCAGGCTCAGCGGCCATGGCTCACGGGCCTAGCTGCTCCGCGGCATGTGGGATCTTCCCGGACCGGGGCACGAACCCGTGTCCCCTGCATCGGCAGGCCACCAGGGAAGCCCCTGATTCTTTTTTTTAGTCGATACTCCTGTTTTTTCTTTGGAGTCAGTTATATAATCATCATTCAGTAAGAAGTCTCCTAATTTTTTATGTTTAGATTTTACTGTCTTCAAGGCATTGACTAGAACATCCAGAGCCACGTTAAATATTATAGAGGTTATTTTCTATTTGCTCTTGACCAAAATGTCCCCTATTGTCTCCTCCTGTGGTATAATTTTGGATGAGCTATTTCAAGGTTTAAAAAAATAGGGATTAGAGGGGGGAATAATGATTCCTTAATGGGTACAGTGTTTCTATTAGGGGTGATGAAAATGTTCTGGAATTAGAGGTGATTGTTGCACAACACTGTGAATAAAATCAGAAGTACACAATTTCAAATGGTAAAATGATGAATTTTATTTCATGGGAACTTCATCTCCAAAAAATTTTTGAAAAGGGGTGTCACTACCCACTCACCAGAATGTCTGATGTGTAAAGATAGAAGATACTAATTAATAAGAATGTGAGCTAATTGTTAGTAAAAATTGAAACTCATAATTTCTGGTGGGAGTGTGTATTGACAACCACTGTAGAAAATGATTTGGCCTATCTCCTAAACTACACGCATATATACACACACTGAATGACCGAGCACTTCCACTCCACGCAATGTATGTACAAGTTCACCAAAATATAACAGTAATATGTTATAGCAGTGTTCTTTGTTATAGCCAAAAACTAAAACTAAATGTCCATCTACAGTAGAATAGAGATATACATTGTAGTATATTCAGTCAATGAATTACTGTATAGCAGTAAGAATGAATGGATTACAGTTAAACTTTACAACATGGATGACTCTCAGAAATGTAATTTTGAGTAAAAGGAAGTCAGCTGTATGAAGTTGGGAAATAAGCCAAAGAAATCTATGATAGATGTGATAGCAGTAGCTACCCTTTGACAGTGGAGTGATGACTAGATGTGTTTTTTTTAATTAAAAAAATTCTTTTTGTTATTTTTATTTATTTTGAAGTATAGTTGATTTACAATGTTGTATTAATCATTGCTGTACAGCAAATTGATTCGGTTATACATATACATACACATTCTTTTTTATATTCTTTTCCTTTATAGATTATTGTAGAATATTGAATATAGTTCTCTGTGATGTACAGTAGGACCTTATTATTTATTAGATGTAAGTTTGTTGGTTGGGATCTGGATATATAGGTGTTCATTCTGTGAAAATTCAACAAGCTATATATTTATGATTTATATGTTTTTGTGTGTGTGTGTTCTACTTCAGTACAGTTTGCATTGAAATAATAAGTATTGTTCATTGAATGGCATCAATGTAAAAATATTTTAAAATTTTATTTTGGAAAAAAATGAATATACCAAAATATTAACAGTCATGGGAATATGATGGTTTCCACCTCTCTTTTTTTTCTTTCTCCTTTTTGGTATTTTATAACTTCTAAAAATGTAAAAAGTGAAAATAAAATGTTTTCAGGGACTTCACATTTAGTTGCTTTTAAATTGTAAAGCTCTTACAGCTCTTACTCAGATATTGGAGCAGATTATAAGAGTAATTTCTCTGTTTATTTTATAGGCAGATTTTGACAACAAACCAGTAAATGGCCCCAAGTCAGAATCCATGGAATACAGTAGTTGTGGTCATGAGGAAGAACAAAGATTGGAATTGAATTCATGTCCCTTAGAAAATGTAACTAAAAATGAAGAAAGTATGACAGGTATTGAAGTGGAAAAGTGGACACAAAACAAGAAATCACACTTAGCTGATCATGTTAAAGGAGAATTCAATACAATTAAAACAGAAGCTGAAAATTTGAAAAGCTCTGAAGATGACAGGAAAAAAATCCTACTTACTGACCTCCTTGAACCTCAAAAGTTGTTTGCACAAACTGTAAGAAACGGCATTAAAAATGTACACTATGTGCCAACTGAAACAAATTTGTCTTTTAAAAAAATCAACATTGAAGAACTTGGCAAGGCATTTGAAAACAATCCTTATAAATTCCTGAAAGACACTGCAAACCATAACAATGCCATGAGCGCCATTGCTACTAGTGCGAGCTGTGATCATCTCAAGGGGAGAAGTAATGTTTTGGTCATTCAGAAGCCTGGCTTTAATTGTAAGTCTTTTCCAGATCCTGCAAACTGCAACTTAAATAGTCATACGAGTATACACAATGAAAGTGATCAACCAAAATCCCTAGAAATTATAACAAATAGAGAACTAAAAGAAGGATCAACACTTCCACCAAGTCTTCTATCCCTAATGAAAGATAGGAGATTAACGCTAGAACAAGTAGTGGCCATAGAAGCTCTAACACAACTTTCAGAAGCCCCATCAGAAAATTCCTCACCATCGAAGTCAGAGAAGGATGAAGAGACAGAACAGAGAACAGCTAGTTTGCTTAACAGCTGTAAAGCTATCCTGTATTCTGTAAGAAAAGACCTCCAAGACCCAAATTTACAAGGGGGGCCACAAAGCCTTCATCACTGTCCATCTCTGGAAAAGCAAAGTTCAGGCAACACATTGATGTTCAATGGCCAAAATATTTCTAAGTCACACAGCAGCTCACCTAGTGACCAAGCATCCGCAAAGGCACAGGAATATTCAACAGTCACAAATTCAGTATCTGTTTTTATACCAAATTCAAATTCATCTAAAACCGATACCAATAAAAATGTTGCTCAAGGTAGAATTGCTCTTGACAGTTCCAAAAATTTGCATCAGTTGACAACAACAACTAATAAATCGGAGTATTGTAACCAGTCACTGGACAGCAGCATCAAGTTGGACTCAAAAGATGATTCCTCATGTCAAGATACAGTTCATAGTAAAATAGAAGAAGATGTTGCTGCACAGTTAACACAACTTGCATCAATAATTAAATTCAATTGTATAAAACCGGAGGACAAAAAAGTTGAAAGTACACCAACAAGCCTTGTTGCATATAATGTACAGCAAAACTATAGCCAGGAGAAGGGCACAATAGAGCATAAACCACCTTCCAGTGTACAAAATAACCAAGGACCTTCAGTAACAAAGCAAAAGAACACAATCCAGAAAAAGACAAAATCTACCCCATCAAGAGATCGACGGAAAAAGAAGCCTGTGATCATAAGTTGTCAAGAAAATGACCAGAAAAAACAGGAACAGTTGGCATATGAATATAGTAAGTTACATGACATTTGGATAGCATCTAAATTTCAAAGATTTGGTCAATTTGGTCCACATGACTTTCCTATTCTATTGGGAAAAATTCCTCCCCTAACCAAAGTATGGAAACCACTGACTCAAAGGAGTTCAGCATTAGAACACAAAAAATTATTTCCTCCACTCACTCAAATAAAATTTGAGCGGTATTATCCTGAATTAGCACAGGAGATGAAGGTTGAACCCTTGGATTCTCTCCCCGTAATCCAGTTAAAAACAGAATCCAATGGACAGGCGTTTACAGAAAATGGATATGCTCAGGTACAGCCAACAGTGAATGTCAATCAGAAAGCTCATCCTTTACTCCAGCCATCCTCTCCAACTAACCAGTGTGCTAATGTGATGGCTGGCAATGACCAAACACAGTTCCAACAGGATGTTAAAGACCAAGTCACACATCAGAGGCTGCCAACATTGCCTGGTATCTCTCATGAGACCCCTTTACCGGACCCAGCACAAATTCTCAGGAACCTAAATGTAGTATGTTCAGGTGGAATTACAGTGGTTTCTACCAAAAGCGAAGAGGACGTCTGTTCATCTAGTGTTGGAGCATCAGAATTTTCCCCAATAGACAGTGCACAGAAAAGTTTTAATGATTATGCGATGAACTTCTTTACTAATCCTACGAAAACCCTGGTGTCCACAACAAAAGATTCTGAATTGCCTACCTGCAACTGTCTTGGTAAGTGAGTTTCTTCATTTTCTTGCATTAATGGCCTCAAGTTGTGACTGAATCAAGTTTGTTTTACAGTTTATATATGACATTTTTGCCCCACTCATATTCTAGCTAGGATGGACTAAATAATTCTATACCCACTTTTCTGTGGGACCCTTATTTATGCTGCTCAGATAAATGGGAAATCCAACTGGTAATTTGGAAACTTTCTTAAGTAGAAAATTTGATTTCTCTCAAGCTAGATGTCTCTCAAGTTGTTTACTGTGCATATCATGAGAATGAAGTCCCTTAATACGTTATCACAGTTTATTCTTCCTATATTCAAAAGAATTTCAACCTTTAAGTCTTTTGTTTAAAAATATATATATTTTAAATTGTGCAGTATAGCATGCATACAGAGAACATAAAATATATGTACAACTTAACAAATAACTATAAAAAAAAGTATCTGTGTAATTGCTAACCCAATCAAGAAGCAGATGGTTCATTAGTATATTCCAGAATGGGTGGTTAAAGGATTGATGGGAAGGATAAAGTAAGTATATCATTCTGATATTTTTTTATCCACAATAGAAAAAATAGTGAAGTGTAGCAATGACTTTTAGTTCTTGATTTTTCAAAGTGCATTTGATACTCTGAAATGAATCCTTCCATTTCTCTGCTCATCATTCAACACTCAGTTTTGACAGCTTACCACATACCAGGCACCAAAGATAGGCTCCTCTGAGAATGAAGAGCCTCCAAGGAGGAGGATCTGACAATCTGGAAGGGATGGCAATGCTGTCTGAGCGGGGTCAATTTGGCAGAATGAGAGATTCTTGGACCAAGGACAGAAGATTGTAATAATGATAACGGCTCCTATTCCAGGTCTTTTACTGCAAGTCTGATAACTGTCCTACACCCTTGACTTGTTATATTCACAACAACCCACCAAAGGGAATGCTTATTATCCCCATTTTACAAGTAAGGAGACTGAGTCAGAGAAGTTCACAGCTAGTAAATGATTAAACTGGAATTCTAAGACAGGCAGTCCCAGCTCCAGCGGCTGTGTTTGTAACTTCCATCCTATGTTGCTTCAAAAATCTGAAGTAGGGGGCTTCCCTGGTGGCGCAGTGGTTGAGAGTCCGCCTGCCGATGCAGGGGACACGGGTTCGTGCCCCGGTCCGGGGAGATCCCACATGCCACGGAGCGGCTGGGCCCGTGAGCCATGGCCGCTGAGCCTGCGCGTCCGGAGCCTGTGCTCCGCAACGGGAGAGGCCAGAACAGTGAGAGGCCCGCGTACCGGAAAAAAAAAAAAAAATCTGAAGTGAAAAAGAGACAATTTCTCTGAATATCATTAAAAATGGAAAAAAGGTCTTTAATTTAAAATGCCAGTAAGATTTATATACCTGAGCTCGTCTAATTTGACTGCATACATAAATTTCAATAGGATGATTGTCTAGTTTCAAGACCCTTATACATACTACCTTAACACAATGTGGGAGTCAAGACAGCCAGGCATTCAAAGTTCATTCAGTATCTGCAGTGGACCTGGAACTGTTGAATACCCTTGTCAGTTGCATGTTTTCCTATAATTGTTACATTTGAAGTTTTTGTGCTCATTGTGTAGAAATCGGAACTTAAAAAGAGAAACAAAAAAGTAGACTTCAGAAATCATCCAAAGTGAGGGTAAAGGATCCCAATCATATCTGAGGGTAAAGGATTTCTGTGAAAGTGTTATTATGTTCTAGCAAAATTAGAGTAATTAACCTTTAGATCAAGGTTCCTCAAATTTAGCACTACTGGCATTTTAGGTGGGATAATTCTTTGTTGTAGGGGGACCACCTTATCTATTGTAGGCTGTTTAGTGGCATCTCTAGCCTCTACTCACTAGTGATGTGCGCGCGCACACACACACACACACAGGTGCGCGTTCGCAGTTGTCACAACCCAAAATATTGCCAAATGTCCCCTTTGGCAAAAATACCCCTGATTAAAAACCACTGCTCTAGATTACCAATAAGTTAAAAATTATTCACCATATCTTGCTTAAGTAGCCCCAGAAATAATCCTGTGTTATACCTGATATCCAATTAAAATGGTAAGTAATGATCTCTTGGCGTAGGTAGACATGCATTTCCCAGTGATTCTAGTTAGACATGAATCTCAGAGGCCAAGTTTTAAAATACCAATTTCTAAGAACTATGTAATTTACACAAAAATTCAAATGGTACAGAAATATGGTGCAAATGTCTTTTTCTAGAGAAAAACGGCTGTTATATTTTTTCTATACAAATTAATATTATTAGTGATTTTAATTTTGTTTCCAGTTTTACAAAATTTAAGGCTTTTAAAACATACTATTTAACTATTACCTCATTGAAAGATGTTAAGAGTGTTTCTCTTTTTTAATATTACGTACAGTTGTCACAAGGAATATTCTTGTATACATATGTATTATAAATACATAATTGTGCGCATATGTAATAGAATAAAATCTTAGCAGTGCAATTGTCGGGCTCAATTTTAATAGGATTCTGAAGCCAAGCTTTTAAGATGTATTGCTCTTGGGTAGCTTAATTTTGTACCTCAATTTTTATAGAATTTTTTTAAAGCAGGAGATCTGAGAATAAATATGAACCACAAGTTAAAATATGTTTTTCCTCCTCTGATTCTTAGAGAAAGAGTGGACTAATTAGGAGCAGAAAGAAAGGGATAAGTTAAATTCCAGGGCCTATTGTCCTAGACTTTAATTACTAAAGCTTACCAAAATCTTGTCAAGATTCATTGTTCTGAATTGAAAAAAAAAAAAATAGCTCTTCCTTGCCCCTATGCAATTCTGTAAAGTTTTGGGTCTAATAATCTTATTCCTTCCACAGATCGAGTTATACAAAAAGACAAAGGCCCATATTATACACACCTTGGGGCAGGACCAAGTGTTGCTGCTGTCAGGGAAATCATGGAGAATAGGTGAGGAAATATGCTTCCCTGTTAAAATCATTCATTATTGGGGATCTGACTCAATGCAGAGAAATCATCTCTGGGAACAAACTCGAGGTGAATGGAAAACTTCCAGGAGCATGAGTTTGATGTTTCTTAGGGCCCAGGAAAAGCATAGAGTCCTGGTGTCCCTGCTGAGTCACTCACACTGAGCCATTGGGCACTCAATAAGACCTTCACAAAGCAAGGCTATCTTTGTTAAATGCAGACATACTTATTTTTATTATTGTATAATGGTAGAAATAGTTAAAATTACCTCTGTCAACAGTGCATTCACATTCCTTTTGCTTGTCTTGGAGCCAGGCCATTGTTTAAAAGAGTGATCCTTAAGGACAAGTATACAGAACTGGATAACAAATAAAAATACCTGCCACACGAAAGTAAATTTTTAACTAAGTTATAATTATGAGTGTTTGAATTTTGTACTTCTGTAAATCTATATCTTATGCACATGAAGATGTTAAAAGTGTATTGCAATTATTTTCCCTTCACTGTGTTTCATACTCAGGTATGGTCAAAAAGGAAACGCAATAAGGATAGAAATAGTAGTGTACACGGGGAAAGAAGGAAAAAGCTCTAATGGGTGTCCAGTTGCTAAGTGGGTAAGTATTTTGCACTTATACATTTTTCAAAATGGATATATTCCACATATAAACTAAATCAATTTTTTTCCATGAAGATGTGGACTAGAAAAATACCCACCCCCATTATTCCCAGGGAAAAAAGGAAGCTATTTTTCTTAGCCTGGGTTTTTATGTTAACGAACAAAAGGGTATGGCCATTCTCAGTTGGTATCTTGTGATATAGGGTCATTAGTCTTAGAGTTTTTTGTTACTTTTAGACAGCATTCAGTGCATTTATAATTAGACAGCATAAATAAATGGTACTAAATTATATATATTGTTTCCTATATCTTTTTTTTTGTACATTCTTTTTCATATTCTTTTTCATTATGGTTTATCATAGGATATTGAATATAGTTCTCTGTGCTAGACAGTAGGACCTTGTTGTTTATCCATTCTAGATATAAAAGCTTACATCTGCTCACCCCAACCTCCCACTCCATCCCTCCCCCAGCCCCCTCCCCCTTGGCGACCACTAGTCTATTCTCTATGTCCCTGATTTTGTTTCTGTTTCATAGATAGGTTCATTTGTGTCATATTTTAGATTTCACATATAAGTGATATCATATGGTATTTGTCTTTCTCTTTCTGACTTACTTCACTTAGTACGATAATCTCTAGTTGCACCTATATCTTACTTTTATCAGTTATTTTGAAATTCTTTCTAATTCATTGTCTCATAGGGCCACCTTAATGAAGATCATACAATATTGAAAACAAAACCAAACTTTTTACAACATATTTCCAAAATTGTTTTATGACTACTTTGAGTTTTCTAAATCTGCGGAGCTATAAGAAGAACTGGATTTAGCTTCTTTAGGAAGTTCTCAACTGAGAAACAGTATCATATCAGGAGGGTGTTCACATCCACAAGGATATTGACCAGTTTACTTGGAATTCTTGACCAAAGGATCATTTGAGATACTGTCCTATCATTTGTCAATAATGATGATGACTATAATAATGATAGTAAAATAATAACAACTACCTCTCATTAAATATCAGGAACCATATTAAGCACCTGACATACATTGCCTCATAAATCCCTGTAGAGAGACTCATGATTTTGGAAAAGGGAAAAGTCATTGTTTTTATGCCCATTTCAGAAGAATAAAAAACATTAAATGCAAAATGGAGATAGGATTGGAACCACGGTATTCCTAAAGCAAGACCATTGCCACATCCTTATGTATTCCAGCAGACTGTATGACGTGGTTATTTATTTATTTATTTTTGGCTGTACCGCGCGGCATGCAGGATCTTAGTTCCCCAACCAGGGATTGAACCCATACCCCCTGCAGTGGGAGAGCAGAATCTTAACCACTGGACCGCCAGGGAAGTCTCTCTGGTAGGGTTTTGATTAGAATTGTATCAGATTGTATCAAACCAATTTGGGAGAATCCTAACCATTGGACTGCCAGGGAATTCCCTGTCTTGGTTACTTTTCAGCCTTTGGAGGGTGACAGCAGTGATGAGCACAAGAGCTGGGCACTGAACACTAAATACCTTAGAGTACTTTCAGTTTCTTCAATCCGTTTGGAGTGCATAGTCTTGTCAAAATATAAATGAACATATCAAGGAATTCTCCATATGTATAACACTACCCAGATAGTGATATAAATCTTTCTAGCACCCCAGAAGCCTCCCTTTGGCCCCTCCCAGTTGGTAACTCCATGCAAAGATAACCACTATATAACCACTTCATTATACAGGTCTTTTTCATGATTTCTATACAACTAGAGTCATATAGAATGTACTCTTTTGTGTCTATCTCCTTTCCCTCAACATTTATAAAACATGGGTTTAATGGCTGGAGCTCCCACAGCCAACTGGAACCATGAATTGACTTGATAATAGAAGATATGTACTAGGATGGGGAGAAGAAAGATAGGAGCACGAGTCCCTGATGATACCAATAGAAGCGCTGTACCAACCTTAGGCTTCTTAAACCTGGAGTTCTGTAACATGAGAGAATTTTTTTTCACTTCTTTAAAACCTGTTACTAGACAGTCTTCTGTTACATTAAATAGAATTGAATCCCAAATAAGATACCTGCCTTCAATTTGCTCAATTTCCACAAAACATTCACCCACACAAGTCAGTCCCCACATGTAAGAGTTTTGGTGAAGATATATCTAAACGTTAGTCAGAGTGATCTTTATTTTTATTTTTATATTTTATTCACTCTTGAGAAACTTAAGACAGTCAATCCATAACATTTTAAAGTAGGAAATAATACAGAAGGGCCGTTTTTTCTATTGAGTTATTAGGCTTCTATTGATTTTTATAGAAGATCCTTTAGAAAACTGAGTGTGATAAGTTGCAAATATATTTTCTCTTTGTCTTGTTTCTTTGGCTGTGCTGCACAGCATGCAGAATCTTAGCTCCCAGACCTGGGATTGAACCCACGCCCCTTGCAGTGGAAGGGCGGAGTCTTAACCACTGGACCACCAATGAAGTCCTTGTTTGTCATATTTTTTAACATACAGATTTTTTTTAATGAAATGAAATTTAAAAAAAACTTTTTTTAAATTTTTGGCTGTGTTGGGTCTTCATTGCTGCACGCAGGCTTTCTCTAGTTGTGGTGAGCGGGAGCTACTCTTTGTTGCAGTGCGCAGGCTTCTCACTATGGTGGCTTCTCTTGTTGCTGAGCACAGGCTCTA
Organism: Monodon monoceros; assembly: GCF_005190385.1. NCBI lineage: Eukaryota > Metazoa > Chordata > Mammalia > Artiodactyla > Monodontidae > Monodon > Monodon monoceros. Next base: position 19,451,295 of record NW_021703781.1, read on the forward strand.
GGTGCGTGGGCTTCAGTAGTTGTGGCACCTCTGTCTCAGTAGTTGTGGCTCGCAGGCTTAGTAGTTGTGACACATGGGCTTATTTGCTTTGCAGCATGTGGGATCTTCCCAGACCAGGGCTTGAACCCGTGTCCTCTGCATTGGCAGGCGGATTCTTAACCACTGTGCCACCAGGGGAGTCCCCAATGAGATGAAATGTTGAGTTAAATTTTTAATGGAAAACTTTGCTTTTATGGCTTCAGTGTGTCTTAATTAGAAAAATCTTTACCACTTCTACCTTACAAATCTCGAGTTTTCTTTTCATAATATTTTAATGATTTCATTTTTTTCTACACTTAACTGTTTTATTCATCTTGTGTGTAGAATGTTAGTCACAACTTGAGTTTTTTCAACTGGCTACCCAGCTGTCCAGCACCACTTAATTGTCTTTCTTCTCCCTACTGATTTGTATTTGTTTATATTAGTAGATTTTCTGTTCTGTCACATCATGTTATGTATCAGCATCAAATTACTCTAATTATTTGGGTTTAAAAATATGTTTTAATATCTGATAGAGCTAATTCTTCAGAAATTTCCTAAATATTCTTGCCTTGTTTTTTTTTCCGTATAAGTTTATGATCACCTTGTCTATTTGCAAGAAATACCTTGTCGATTTTGGGGTTTTTTTTTTTAAGATTTATTTTATTATTTATTTTTGGCTGCGTGGGGTCTTAGTTGCGGCTCTTGGCATCTTGGTTGAGGCATGCGGAATCTTTCTTTTGTTGTGGTGCGTGGGATCTTTTGTCGCAGCATGCAAGCTTAGTTGTGGCATGCAGGTTATCTCTCTCTAGTTGTAGCATGCAGGCTCCAGGGCACAGTGGGCTTAGTTTCCCCGCGCCATGTGGGATCTTAGTTCACTGACCAGGGATCGAACCCACGTCCCCTGCATTGTAAGGCAGATTCTTTACCACTGGACCACCAGGGAGGTCCCTCGATTTTGGTATTTTTATTGGAACCATATTACAGAGAGAATTTGGAGAATTTACATTTTTGATGTTTAGTCTTCCTATCCTAAGTGCTATACCTTTCCATCTGTTGATGTCTTCTTTTGTCCTTCAGGAGTGTTCTAAAGTTTTGTTCCCATAGAGTTTACATGCTTCTTGTTTTCCAATTTATTTCTCTTATGTATTTCAGATGTACAATCATAATGTGTAATGAGAAATTTATATTCTCCTTTCCAAATTTAAACTAGTAATTTCTTTTTTTCATTTAATACAGTTAGTCTAACATACTAACTCCAGGTTTATATTGCTTTAAATATGGTCTCATCTTTTTCCTCTCTTTAGTGGGAACCTTCCAGGGTTTTCTTCTTATGAATGGGTCATCAGGGAAAGCCTCACTGGGGAGAGAACTTTTAAGCTGAGGACTACTGGGTGACAAAAAGGAGCTGAGTATGCAAAGAATACCCCCAAGAATGCAAGGAAGAACATTCCTAGGCAGAGAAAACAGCAAGTACAAAGGTCAAGGAAGAGAGTACATTCTTTTTTTTTTTTTTGCGGTACGCGGGCCTCTCACTGGAGTGGCCTCTCCCGTTGCGGAGCACAGGCTCCAGACGTGCAGGCTCAGCGGCCATGGCTCATGGGCCTAGCCGCTCCACGGCATGTGGGATCTTCCCGGACCAGGGCACGAACCTGTGACACCTGCATCGGCAGGCAGACTCTCAACCACTGTGCCACCAGGGAAGCCCTAGAGTACATTCTTTAATAATCTAAGAGGAGTCTAGTGAAGTTGAGGAGGTAAAGAATGGAAATCGGAGAAGGTAAAAAGGTAGGCAGAAGCCAGAGCATGAATGGTTTTGTAGGCCATAGTGAATTTTAGTCCATGAACAACATGAAGCCTTTGAAGTATTTTAATTAGGGATGTGTTCTCTATCTGGTTTATGTTTTATAAAGAGCATTCTAAGTAATTACTTGATAAGCTCAGTATTATTTCTCTGTTGCTGCTTTACAAATTACCCAAATTTAGTAGCTTTGAACAAAAAACATTTATTATCTAATCACTTTCGTGAGTCAGTAATCTGTGGGTAACTTAGGAGGGTGCTTCCGGAAGAGGTCTCTATCATCTCAAACTTGACTGGGGAGGAGGGTGCTGGAGGGTCCACTTCCCATGTCATTTGCAGGAGGCTTTAGTTCCTTGATAGCTGTTCACCAGAGGACTCACTTTCTTATCATAGGATTTCTTAAATGTTTTCTCATGTCATAGCAGCTTGTTTTCCCCCAGAGTGAGTCAATCAAAATATAATAAGGAGGAGGTCACAATGTCTTTTATGACGTTAACCTTGGAAGTTGCTACATTATTGAGCCTTATTTAGTGTGGGAGGGGACTATGCAGGGGCATAAATACCAGGTGGTGGTGATGATTGGGGGCATCTTGGAGACTGGCTATTACAAAGTTCAATATCTCTTCTTCGCTAAAAATATCAATATGTTAAGGATACTACATTGACATTGTAAAATATAGCTATCTTAGCCCTATCCGATATATTTAATATATAATACATCTGATCGAATCTATCTTCCTTAGCACTGTCATCTCTAAAGGCAAAAAACTTTAATTTGTGAATCTTTATTCACAAAATAATGCTCTTAAGCAACAACATTGTTCGTTATGGAATATATAAAAAAAAAGTTTGTAAAATATAAAGGTAGAGATGACCTATGATTATAAATTGAACACTCATCAAGCAACTACCCAGGTGAAAAATACAATTTTTCTAGGTTCCCAGAAGCCCCAAGAACCCCTCCATCTTAACTTTTGTGGTAATAATTTTCCTGCTTCCACCCCCCGCCCCCCTTATGTATTTCTTAACGGTATGGCTACTGTTCTTTTGTGTTTCCCCCCACGTACAACCTTGCATATTTGCTGAAATAAGTGGTAGGGATTGGCTCCCAATATTTGGCACTGATAGTTTACATAGGTTTGTTAATCTGTATCTGTTAGATATTTCTAAATATTTTACTTATTTGCCTTTAAGTAGCAAAGGGTGAAAATATGTTTATGGCAGCTGGCTTCCTCTTGAGTAAGTGACCCAAAAGAGCAAGGTGGCTGGGTTAAGTGGTAGAATTTTGGGTGATTCTTCCCGCCATTCAAACCTTCTCTAGCATAATAATAATTACACTGATCGAATTTTGATATATATCAATACTTCTGTTTTTTCTATGAAGACAAATATGAAATCTGCAGCTTAAAGATTTTGGCAGCAACTTTCTGTTTAAGTCCTATCAATGGCTTAAGTCTTCTTAAGGGTTGCTAGGTATGTAAAAGATATATAGCATTTTCCATGAAGCAGCTATAGCAAAATTACTTTCTTTACCTTTTGCAATTTTTTTTTCAGAATCTGGCTCTTTTCACAAATACAAAAGCAATTCAGAGACAGGACTGAAATAAAGTATAGCTGCTAAGAACTTACGCAAATTTTGATATCTACTAATCACAATGCAAAATAATCTTTTTTTAAATTAATTTATTTATTTTTGGTTGCATTGGGTCTTTGTTACTGCACATGGGCTTTCTTTAGTTGCGTCGACCTGGGGCTACTCTTCGTTGGGTGCGTGGGCTTCTCATTGCAGTGGCTTCTCTTGTTGCGGAGCACGGGCTCTAGGCACGCAGCCTTCAGTAGTTGTGGCACACGGGCTTAGTTGCTCTGCGGCATGTGGGATCTTCCCAGACCAGGGCTCAAACCCCTGTCCCCTGCATTGGCAGGCAGATTCTTAATCACTGCGCCACCAGGGAAGCCCCATCTTTTTATATGTTTGTTTGTTTATTTATTTATGCGGGATCTTTAGTTACAGCGTGTGGGATCTACTTCCTTGACCAGGGATCGAACCCAGGCCCGCTGCATTGGGAGCGCAGTGTTAGCCACGGGACCCCCAGGGAAGTCCGGCAAAAGAATAATCTTGATATCAAAACCAAGAATTAATTCTGTGTATCTGTGAAAAAAATAGGCCTCATAAATGATTATATGTGTTAGAAAAATCATAATGTTAATCGAAGTTTATTTGTTGCAAAATTTCCAAGTTATGTTGCTTGTGCCTGGAGCAATGCCCAGCACATATTCAGGACTCAATAAATTTCTGTTGAGTAAATGAATATAGAGCTTAAATAAGACTGTTATTGAATATTTTCAATTGGAATTTATATCTTGAAATAGTATTGCTCTGGTATACATTATTAGCTCTTTCCTGAGACATGGGCCATTTTAAGTATTAGAACTAATAGTCTGCTAAGGTTGTCCAACCCAAATTTGAGCTCTCGAGATTAAATAAAAAATAGAGTAAATGGTTAGGTTTCTCTATAGTCTACATTGTTTTTAGGACTTTATTATTTTGAATGACACTAGCACAATCAAGTCTTATATGGAGGGACTTCCCTAGTGGCGCAGTGGTTTAAGAATCCGCCTGCCAAGGCAGGGGACACAGGTTCAATCTCTGGTCTGGGAAGATCCCACATTCCGCGGAGCAACTAAGCCCGTGCGCCACAACTACTGAGCCTGCGCTCTAAAGTTTGCGAGCCACATCTACTGAGCCCATGTGCCACAACTACTGAAGCCTGTGCACCTAGAGCCCATGCTCTGCAACAAGAGAAGCCACCAAAATGAGAAGCCTGCGTGCAGCAATAAAGACACAACGCAGCCAAAAATAAATAAGTTTATTTAAAAAAAAAAAAAGCTGAGCTCTCCATTTAAAAAAGAAAAAAGAGTCTTATATGGATACTTAATAGAGGAATGAAGAAAAAGGAGAGAGAGGAAATGAAGGTAAATCATTTTAAACTAAGGAATCTAATAAACCTTCAACTGGTAGATTGTATTGCTCCAAACTTACTTTTCATCATCTTGCATAGTTTACATTTGTCCTGTATTTGATATTAAACATTAACGTAAATCAAGCATCTTGTGATTTTATGTACATTTTCTCATCTCTGTGTGCAGACTTATGTGTAGAAATAGTGGTTGAATTCTATCCTACTTTTTAAAAAATTAATTAATTAATTTATTTTTGGCTGCATTGGGTCTTCGTTGCTGTGCATGGGCTTTTCTCTAGTTGCGGTGAGTGGGGGTTACTCTTTGTTGTGGTGTGTGGGCTTCTCATTGCGGTGGCTTCTCTTGTTGTGGAGCATGGGCTCTAGGCGCACAGGCTTCAGTAGTTGTGGCGCACGGGCTTAGTTGCTCCGCGGCATGTGGGATCTTCCCGGACCAGGGATCGAATCTGTGTTGCCTGCATTGGCAGGCGGATTCTTAACCGCTGTGCCACCAGGGAAGTCCCTCTATCTTACTTTAATCATGCTGCTCTTGCCTCCTTTTCTTGAAGGGAGGTGTTAGGGCTAGGTCACACACAGAAAGCCTAAAAACAAATTATAACTGGGTAGCACAACTTTCTAAGCCAGTTTCACAATGTTTTGCCTTTGTTCTTAACACTGTTTTAATCTTGGAAATGTTTCTTTGCCAGGTGGTCATTAACACTCCTCCTTAATTGTTAGCCTTTGACAGACATTTGTGACTCTTCTCTGCTGTCACTTTGGATCTGGTCAGGGAGTAGTTACCTTGTTATTCAGTAGATCTTGGTGGAAAGGGTGATGTAGTTTCTTGGATACAGTAGGCTCTATTAACTCCCTATACTACCCACCCACCCCACCCCCCCGCCCCGCCCCAACTGAGCCTTTGAGTTGGGAGAAGAATTCAAACAGCAAGCCTTCCCCAGATGGCTCCAGTGCTGAGCAATTCACACCAGGCCACCAGTTCATGGGTTCCCCTACGTAGGATTGTTTATTAGTCAATAGAGCAGGTGTGGCAATGAGTATGTACAAGTGAATGTTTTATTGCCTATTTGGGTGTGATGTGACCAGAGTTTCTGGGGTGAGGTGTAAAGCAAGCTGAAGTATCTAAAAGTTTTAAAACTATCTAACCTGGATTTACACATTTATATAATCTTCAAAGACTTCCCTTTTTTTATTCCTTTGTTCCAAGTTTCTGCCTAGTATCTGCCTTGGTTGTCTTCACCCTGTACCATGGTACTGCTTATTTCTGTGCCCAAATCAGGCACCTCTTTGTGCATTACCATGTCAACATAATAAAGGGGTAGTTGGTGTCCTGGGCTACTTGTTTGCTGTCTACAAAATCTTGCTAATGTGAAAAAAACATTTTATACTTCAGTGATCAAAATTAGGCAAAAGCCAAGAGGTTGATGCTATCAGTTGATGTTAAACTGACTTACATTTCTCACTGTTCTTGCTTTTCTTTTGTTATAAAACATTTTTCTTCACTTAATCCTACTGTTCACTAATGTACCATTAGAACTACTTTTATGTTAGCTTGCTTGCTTATAGAGTTCTCTTTTTTTTGGCTGCGTGTGGGATTTCTCTAGTTGTGGTGAGCGGGCTTCTCATTTCAGTGGCTTCTCTTGTTGCAGAGCACGGGCTCTAGGTGCATGGGCTTCAGTAGTTGTGGCTCTCAGACTCTAGAGTGCAGGCTTAGTAGTTGTGGCGCATGGGCTTAGTTGCTCCGCGGCATGTGGGATCTTCCCGGATCAGGGCTTGAACTCGTGTCCCCTGCACTGGCAGGCGGATTCTTAACCTCTGGGCCACCAGGGAAGTCCCATAGAGTTCATTTTTTAAGGAAACTTTTTATTGAGCTATAATATACACAAAGTACACAACTCACAACTGTGTAGCACATTGAAGTTTTACAAAGTCAAACCATCCAGATCAAGAAATAAATTATCACCACCTCCCCAGAACACCCCACATGCACCTAATCATCACCACCACCACCCCCAAAGGATGAAGTTCATTAACTATAATATACAGGCAGATTTAAATGGATGATTTTGGTTTTGTTCGCGGGGGGGGTGGCCACCATCATTTGTGTTGAAAATTTAACCCCACTTTTCTCTCACATGGGTATGGATAAGCTAAAAAGTGATCTCTCTTTGGATACCCGACACTTGACATAAACGTTGCTCCTAGCTGTGACTCTAACCAAGTCCTTCTGTGGAGCCCAGATTTTTATTGGAGCTGATGTAGGACCCTAGTCACTGCTGCATCTTTAGAGCTAAGATTGTATTACAACAATTATTTTATTTGCTCTTTTTTTAAAGTAACATAGTTCTATAATGTTTATACAATTATTAAATTTTAAACTAAAATTAAATTCAGTGTTAATTTGAAGTATCCAGTCAGAAAATTAAAGTTCCATATTAAATTAAAATTAAATTTTAAAAGTCTATTATTTTCAAAATTTATCTTAGTTTTACCCTATGAGATGATGATTAGCAATTTGGGGTATACCCAAACTAAGAGCTAGGATGTTAAAAATTGCAATTAAAAATTATGGACAACTGCTGAAGCATGTTAAGCAGAAGAGTGACAGTCAGTAAAACTTCTGGTAAAAACTCTTTATTCTACAACTTCCTAAATTTGAAGAAAGTTTGATTAAATGAACATAGGATTGTTTTCGAGCACAGGCTACTCAAGAGTTTTTGATTCTCTTTGCATACTGAAATAGAATATATAGCTCAATTCTTCATGGGTTGTTTGAATGCAGTATTAGAAATTATAAAAAAGGCTTCAAAGAAATTGCTTAATGTCAAAAACGGCTGAAAAAGGCTGGATTCTTCCCAAATTCTTAATTTATAATACTTAGTAAAGAATAAATCTTTTTCTTGTTGTTAAAAACATTTTTACTATAAAAAAATTAATCTACTGGTGAAATTTATTTTGTCATTGTTTACCTAGTAAGTAAAAAGTCAATATCTTGGGACTTACCTGGTGGCACCGTGGTTAAGAATCCACCTGCCAATGCAGGGGACACGGGTTCGAGCCCTGGTCCAGGAAGATCCCACATGCCGCGGAGCAACTAAGCCTGTGTACTACGACTACTGAGCCCACACACCACGAGCCGGTGCTCCACAACCAAAGAAGCCACCACAGCGAGAGGCCACGACGAGAGTCCCGCACACCGCAGCAGAGTAGCCCCGCTCACTGCAACTAGAGAAAGCCCACAAGCAGCAACGAAAACCCAACGCAGCCAAAAAAAAAAAAAAAAAAAAAAATCCACTTCATTTTCCACATGTCCTTTTTTTTCTCCCCCCCTAAATATTTATTTATTTATCTGCTTGCACCCGGTCTTAGTTGTGGCAGGCGGGCTCCTTAGTTGTGGCATGCATGTGGGATCTAGTTCCCTGACCAGGGATCGAACCTGTGTCCCCTGCATTGGGAGCTTGGAGTCTTAACTACTGCACCACCAGGGAAGTCCCATGTACATGTCCATTTTTGTTGACATTGTTCACTGACCCACTAGGTTAGACCATTGCTCAGCTGGTACTGCATTTTTTGCTATGGTTTTGTAGAAAAGTTTTAAATTTAGAAGGACATTTCCCTCTCCGTTGTTTAAAAAATCTTTTTCATGACTTAATGTTCATTTAATCTTTCATATGAATTTTAGAAACAAGCTAAATATATCTTAGAATGGGGAGTAGATTAGTGGCTAGAATTAAAATCTTTTAATGTCTAACCTTCCATCTAGGAACAGCTTAATTAAGATTTATTTACATGCATTTCCCTTAAGATAATCCTTACAGTTATGTTTAATTTAAGCTGTAAACCAAACTTCTATTTGGTTATTGCTGGTATATATTAAAGCTGTTGAGTCCTCAACAGTTATAAAGAGCCACCTGTTTTACTCTCTTTAAAAATCCAGTAGAGTTTTCTTTGATTCTCTTGAATTTTCTAGAAAGAATTTTGTATAAAAAATAATTGTCTTCCAATTATAATACCACTTGTTTCTTTTTATTTTTTTTATCACATTGTCTATTTGATCTAAATTCTCACCTTTAATTCTAGTCTTCAGAAGTAATAGTTTGATTAGCCTTTGTATGTTCAAATATCTGCAGGTACCAGCAAATGTAGTAGTAATTCTGATCCAACAAACAAAATGCTGTGTTTCCAAAATAACAATTACAAAGTCTATATACCAGTAAGGGAAATTAGTGATTATAGTGGAAGATAATTAAATGTCAGTATACCATTCATTGACATTATGAATATTTTTTTGTTTTGTGCAAAGCAAGAATGTATATATCTAATTTTCTCTGGATTTTGGAGACAGGGGAATTAAAAGGCTACTTTTTCTGTTACCTATATAAATATACTATAGCTAGAAGCTGAGTTTGCCTGCTATAGTGGAAACTGCTCTTGGTCTTTGAGACCCTTCTTTCTATGCCCTAAGAATATAAAAATATTGTTACCTACAGTTACCTCCTTATAAATTGCAAGAGTACTTTGTTTCTTCTCTCTCCACCAGTTTTTATATCCTTAGTAAAAAATGGCCCTAGGGGCTTCCCTGGTGGCGCAGTGGTTGAGAGTCCGCCTGCCAATGCAGGGGACACGGGTTCCTGCCCCGGTCCGAGAAGATCCCACATGCCGCAGAGCAGCTGGGCCCGTGAGCCATAGCTGCTGAGCCTGCGCGTCCGGAACCTGTGCTCCGCCATGGGAGAGGCCACAAGAGTGAGAGGCCCGCGTAACGCAACAACAACAAAAAATGGCCCTAAACCCACTAGACCACCAGAGTTTATTTAGAATATCCCAGGTTATCGCTCTTGATCCTGGTCTATCGTGCCTTAAGATCTCCCTGTGGGGAATTTAAATAGGTTGTCCCATCGAGACCAGGGTAACAGAAATAGTTTACGATGTACTTTTCAGAGCTATACATAAAGAGGCTGTTAAGGCAAAACAATTTATAACCCAGGACAAGGGGACTCCATCATAGAAATGCTAAGAAATCTTTTAATAATGATCATCAGACTGATCTTTCGTCTCCACTTCTCTGAAAGTACTATCACAATGATCACTAATACCTTAACTGCCAAAGAAAGTCTAGATCCTCAAAACCTTTCTTCAGCTGTTCAAACTGTTGATTACACTCCTTCTCAGTAACATAGCTTTCCCCAAAAGATCACTCCTCAGTAACTCAAGTCAGCAGCCTGTCTATAATATGTCTTCCTAGGTGAAGAAGGCATGGCCATACCTCGTGTTATCCATGTGCTAGTTACTACTCCCCTATCACTTGCCCCTTGAAAATGGCATGTAGAGGGAACAAAGAGGGAGGAACCAAGAGTAAGTTTTGGAGACGAGGTTCCAGGAAGGACTTTGGGGAGGTGTTGACCTTTGAGCTACATCTTGAAAACAGACCAAGCATTATCTTTATGTCAGAGATCCCAGAAATAGAACCAATTATGTATAATAATTTAATAAATGGAGTCTTATAATCACAGAAGCCATCTGGTATGGATACAATTGGCGGAATTCTTCCTTAAATAACACCCTTGCCTTGTAGGCTGGTTTTCCAAGAATATTAGAATTGCCTTTGTACTATCTTTTTTCTGGTGGCAAACTCTTTTTCAGTCTTTTAAGAAGGGTCTCCTCCGTGAAGCCTTTCCACTCTCTCCAAACAGAAAAGAGTATGACCCTACTTTGCCCCCTTAGTCATACAAACCTCTCACAAGTGTCTTATATTCGCCCCTAACAATATCACAGTAGAAAAATGCATTGCTGATATTTTCTGCATTAATGGAAATGACCCTTTACGTTCAATTTTGGTTTTCACTTATGGTATTATTTGATCAGCTTCCCAGGTAATTATAATTTGCAGCATATCATGTTTAGGCAGAATAACGTCTTGCTAACCCGACAGTATTTTGGACCTGGCTACTAATTGCTTTATCTAAATTCATATACTTAATTTATATCATCAATTTATTTCTGACATCTAAAACAATACACATTGAATATTCATTGCCGCACAGATTGAGTATAACCGAAAAGAGAGATATTCCCCCATTGTTCATTCCTCAGGTTATACAAAGATTTACTTGTTGCTCTTACATTGTTTCTGACAGTGGCCTGTTTTTATTTTTTTTACTTTATTTATGTATTTATTTTTAAAATACTTATTTATTTATTTTGGCTGTGCTGGGTCTTAGTTGTAGCACAGGGATCTTTAGTTGCAGCATGCAGAATCCTTAGTTGTGGCAGGTGGACTCTTAGTTGCGGCATGCATGTGGGATCTAGTTCCCCAACCAGGGATCAGACTCGGAGCCCCTGCAGTGAGAGCACAGAGTCTTATGCACTGGACCACCAGGGAAGTCCATTATTTTTTAAATTATTTTATTTTTCAGCTCTTGGACCGTGTATCTTTTCTTTTTTAATTTATTTTATTGAAGTATAGTTGATGTGTAATGTTGTGTTAGTTTTGGGTATACAGCAAAATGATTCAGTTATACATACATATATACATATATATATATATATTCAGATTCTTTTCCATTATGGTTTATTACAAGATATTGAATATAGTTCCCTGTGCTACATAGTAGGACCTTGTTTATCTATTCTATATGTAATAGTTTCCATCTTTTGTTTCTCCTAATCCCAAACTCCCAATCCATCCCTCCTCCACCCTCTCTCCCCCTTGACAACCACAAATCTGTTCTCTATGTATTTGAGTTTATGTCTATTTAAGTCTGTGAGTCTGTTTCTGTTTTGTAAATAAGTTCATTTGTGTCATGTTTTAGATTCCACATATAAGTGATATCATATGGTATTTGTCTTTCTCTTTCTGACTTACTTCACATGGTATGGTAATCTTTACATCCATCCATGTTGCTGCAAATGGCATTGTTTCATTCTTTTTAATGGCTGAGTAGTATTCCATTGTGTGTGTGTGTGTGTGTGTGTGTGTGTGTGTGTGTGTGTGTCTCACATCTTTTTTATCCATTCATCTGTCAATGGACATTTAAGTCGTTTCCATGTCTTGGCTATTGTAAACAGTGCTGCTATGAACATAGGGGTGCATGTATCTCTTTGAATTATAGTTTTGTCTGGTTATATGCCCAGGAGTGGGATTGCTAGATCATATGGCAACTCTATTAGTTTTCTGAGGAAGTTCCATACTGTTTTTCATAGTGGCTGCACCAATTTACATTCCCACCAACAGTGTAGGCGGGTTCCTTTTTTCTACACTGTCTCCATCATTTATTATTTATAGACTTTTTAATGATGGCTATTCTGACTGGTGTGAAGTGGTACCTCATTGTAGTTTTGATTTGTATTTCTTTAATAATTTGCAAAGTTGAGCATCTTTTCATGTGCCTGTTGGCCATCTGTATTCCATTTTGGAGAAATGTCTTTAGCTCTTCTGTGCATTTTGTGATTGGCATGTTTGGGGTTTTTTGTTGTTGTTATTGAGCTGTATGAGCTGTTTGTATATTTTGGAGATTAATCCCTTGTTGGTCACATTGTTTGCAAATATCTTCTATTCCGTATATTGTCTTTTCATCTTATTTATGGTTTCCTTTGCTGTGCAAAAGCTTATGTTTGATTAGGCTCTTTAGAAACTTACTGTTTATTATCAGCTACTTTTCAAAATTGAGAGCATAAGGTCTTCATTTCCTTCTCCAAATTAGTTAGCAGAAGTTTTTTTTTTCCTTGATAGTTGCTTTTGATGTTAATTTCTCTAGAAATTATAGGAGGATTTGATTAGACACAGCTTTAATAGCTACCCAGAACTCTTTTGCTCAAATAATTTTGATGATAATTTAGAGAAAATAGAAAATGCACGGTTTAAACTCAGGAGAGAAATAGTGATAGTAATACAATGGATTTTAAATACAAATTTTAATCAGAAAAGTTGTATCTAATACATTAATTAATGAGAATGGCTTTTCCTGTGGAAATCCTACTTCAGTTTTCTCTGTGATACAAAGTATTGAAATGTAGTGGTCACAGGGATAAATACTAAGTACGGGAATAAATTCTCAGAGCATACCAATCTCCAATCACTGGTCATTTTGATTTCAGCTGCTGTTTACATTCTCAGCATCATCTCTAAGTGTATGAGTGTCCTATCTTAAGTTAACAGTAAAATATGTTAGAGTAGCCAGAATAATCTTGAGAAAGAAGAGCAAAGTTGGAAGACGCACAGTTCCATATGGCCAGGCAATTTCACTCCTAGGTATATACCCAAGAGAAATGAAAATGTGTCTATATAAAAACTTGTTACATGAATGTTGATAGCAGCATCAATCATAATAGCAAAAGTTGAAACAATCCAAATGGCAACCAATGAATGGATAAACATAAAGTTGAATATCCATGCAATGAAATATTATTTGGCAATAAAAAGGAAGTACTGATAAATACTATAAACATGAATGAACATTATGCTAAGTAAAAGAAGCCAGAAACAAAAGGTCACATGTTAGAGGATATCCTCTGTCCCAAACAAGCAAAACTTACAGAAATACAAAGTAGAGTAATGGTGGCCAAGAAAAGAGAGAAATTTGGCATGAGGGCTAATGGGGTTCTTTTCAGAGAAGGAAAATGTTCTAAAATTATATATTGGTGGTAATGGTTGGCCAACTCTGAATGTACAAATAACCATTGAATTGCATACTTTGAAAGGATGAATTTCGTGATATTTAAATTATGTTTCAATAAAGCTGATATCAAAAGACAAGTGGATGGTGGGACTTTCCTGGTGGCACAGTGGTTAAGACTCCATACTCCCAATGCTGGGGGCCTGGGTTTGATCCTTGGTCAGGAACTAGATCCCACATGCGAGCTGAAACTAAGGAGCCCACCTGCCACAACTAAGAAGCTGGTGGGCCGCAACTAAGGAGCCCACCTGCCACTAAGACCTGATGCAACCAAATAAATAAATACATATTAAAAAAAAAAAGACAAGTGGATGGTATTTACAACAGCCATTTATTTTAAACATTCTTCATTCCAACATTATTCAATTTGGGTTATGATTTTAGCACAAGTCCTAAAAGAATGTGTGATGTTTCACAGATATAACAATTGCATAACATGTAATATAAGAATAAATATTAAAAAGTGACAGGATAGTAGTCATGATCATTACATTACTCAGATGTTTGGGTGCATCATTTACCATCTAAAGTGAGTGTCGGGCTTCCCTGGTGGCACAGTGGTTAAGAATCCGCCTGCCAATGCAGGGCCCTGGTCCAGGAAGATCCCACGTGCCGCAGAGCAACTAAGCCCGTTCATGCGCTCTAGAGCCCGTGAGCCACAGCTACGGAGCCGGCGTGCCTAGATCCCGTGCTCCGAAACAAAGAGAAGCCACTGCAATGAGAAGCCCACGCACCGCAATGAAGAGTAGCCCCAACTCGCCGCAAGTAGAGAAAGTAAGCGCTCAGCAATGAAGACCCAATGCAGCCAAAAATAAAATAAAACAAATAAATTTATAAAGTGAGTCTGTCATGAGGCCCCAGCTTCAATAGCTTACCAATCAATACTTGTTCCAGTTACCAAAAAAGTGTGGTTATCTCCAAAAGTTTTTAAATTTAGACTATTTGTATCACTTAAAATCTGTTTCTGAAATGAGAGTTTCCGTCTTATTAATAGTATCACTTGGTTTTGAAATTTTCATAAAATGCAACCACATTGGGTTTTTGTGGGTTCGTTCAACAAATATTTGATGAGAGCCTCCCATAAGCTGAGTTCTGTGCTCAGAAGCCAAGTATGCAGTAATAAAGAGACATAAAATAGTGGGTAATATTTATTAGATCCGAGGCCTGTGCTACTATAGAAAGGTTAATAAAATTGCTACAATGTCCTGAGCCAGTAAATGACTAAGCAGTTTCTGTTTTTTGTTTTAAATTTAGGTTAAGGTACACTTTTAATTTTAGTGTGATATACATGCAGAAGACTTCAGAAATCCCTAAGGTCACAGAATTTTTCTGAAGTGTACACACTGGTGTAACCAGCAGTCAATATTACAGGAGTACTCTTGCACCCTCCCAGTCACTAGCTACTCCCTAAAGAGTAACCACTCTCCTGCCTTCTAACATTATTGATTAATCTTGCCTGATTTGAACTTTATGTAAATGCAGTCTTCTAATATGTATTCTTCTGCATATGTCTTCTGTCGTCTTCCTCACGGCATTATAATTGTGAGATTAAGCCATGTTGCTTGTAACTGTAGATCATTCTCATCTCATTGAGCCATTCTTCTGGTGGTTAACATTTGGGTTTTTACCAGTTTTGGGTCGTCATCAATAGTGGTGTTATCTTTAGGAAATATAAGAATACATTTCTGTTTGTTATATACCTAGAAGTGGAATTGCTGAGGGGGCGGGATATGCATATGTGCAGCTTTGGTTGATACTAACACATAGTTTTCCAAAGTGGTTATCATTTTTTTACGTTCTCATATGAGTAATGTACCAGTGTTCCAGTTGCTCTACGTTCTTATCAACACTTGACATTTTCTATCTTTTCCATTTTAGACAATCTCCTGGGTCAGTAGTGCTTTTTTTAAGAAGATTTTCCTCTCTTTTTTATTGTGGTAAAATAACACATAATGTAAAATTTACCATCTTAACCATTTTTAAGTGTACAGTTCAGTAGTTTTATGTATATTCACATTGTTGTGAAACAGATCTCCAGAACATTTTCATGTTGCAAATCCGAAACCCTATACCCCTTAAACCAACTCCCTATTTTTCTATGACCCTAGCCCCTAACACCATTCAACTTTATGTTTCTATGACTTTGAATATGATTTGTAAGTAAAATCATAAAGTGTCTTTTTATGACGGGCTTATTTCACTTTGAATTATGTCCTCAAGGTTCATCCATTTGCCACATGACAGGATTTCCTTACTTTTTTTTTTTTTTTGCGGTACGCGGGCCTCTCACTGTTGTGGCCTCTCCCGTTGCGGAGCACAGGCTCCGGACGTGCAGGCTCAGCGGCCATGGCTCACGGGCCCAGCCTCTCTGCGGCATGTGGGATCTTCCTGGACCGGGGCACGAACCCGTGCCCCCTGCATCGGCAGGCGGACTCTCAACCACTGCGCCACCAGGGAAGCCCTCCTTACTTTTTAAGTCTGAATAATATTCCTTTGTGTGATTCAATGAACATGGGTTTGCAAATATCTGTTTCAGACCTTACTTTCAATTCTTTTGTATAAATATTCAGAAGTGGGATTGCTTGGTCATATGGTAGTTCTATTTTTAATTTTTTGAGGAACTTCATACTGTTTTCCATGGCAGTTACACCGTTTTATAACCCCACCCACATATGTAGTGCTTTTAAGTTTTTTTACTTTGCTAGATGACTAATAATGTTGAGCATATTTTCGTATGCTCAACATCTGTTTGGATATTGTCTTGTGTTGAGCCTATTTAATTTTTTCAGCCAGTTTTCTACTTTGCTTTTATTACTCATTTGAGGCGGTTCTTTATATATTTTGGGTAAGAATAGTTTGTCGATTATATATATTGCAGCTATGTCTCCCACTGTATTGATTGCCTTTATACTTAATCTTTTGTTAGTTAATGCTTTTGATAAACAGAAGTTCTTAATTTTAATATATTCCAGCTTCTTAACTTTTTCCTTTAGGATTATTAAATTTAGTAATCTATTTTAAAATATTATACCTATTCCAGGTCTTGAAGGTGTTTTCTTCTAAAAACTTAATGATTATCTTTCATAGTTAGATCTAAAATATAACTTGTCACTCGTGTGAAGTAGGCATCAAGATTCTTTTTTTTTTTCCCATATGGATGTCTATCCAGTACCATTTATTGAAAGACTGATTTTTGCATTTCACTGCAGTGTCAACTTCGTCATACGTCAGGTGACCATATTTATATGGATCTGTTTTGTTCCATTGATTTCCTTATCTGTCACTGCACTAATACTAGAGTATCTTAATAACTATAACTTTACAGTAGATCTTGATACCTGGTAAATCACTTTCTCTGTCTTTGTTCCTTGTCACTTCTTGGTCCTTTGCATTTCCATATAAACTTTGCAACAAGTTTGTCAATTCCACCCCCAAACAAAACTAATTCTGGTAGAGTTTTATATATATATGTGAATTTATTTATTTATTTATTTTTGGCTGTGTTGGGTCTTTGTTGCTGCGTGGGCTTTCTCTAGTTGCAGTGAGCGGGGGCTACTCATTGCTGTGGCTTCTCTTGTTGCGGAGCACGGGCTCTAGACGCGTGGGCTCAGTAGCTGTGGTGCACCAGCTTAGTTGCTCTGCGGCATGTGGGATCTTCCCGGACCAGGGATCGATGCTGTATCCCCTGCATTGGCAGGTGGTTTCTTAAACCACTGTGCCACCAGGGAAGTCCCTCTGGTAGGGTTTTGATTGGAATTGTATCAAATCTGGAAACCAATTTCGGGGAAATTGACGTCATTATAATAATTACTCTTTCATGAAAATGGTATCTCTCTTCATTTGTTTAGGTCTTCTTTAATTTCTTTTAATAATATTTTTATAGTTTTCAAAGTTCTTATACAGGTTTAATACTTGTCTTACTCCTTTTAGACTGCTATGAGAAAATATCAGACTGGGTGGCTTATAAACAACAGAAATTTATATCTCACAGTTCTGGGGTTTGGAACTTGAAGATCAGGGTGCCAGCATGATTGGTGATCCCTCCTCTCTTTGTGTCTTCACATGGTAAAAGGGGCTGCATAGCTCTGTGGGGTCTCTTTTATAAGAACACTAATCCCACTCATGGGAGCTTCCCCTCATGACCTAATCACCTCCCAAAGGCCCCACCTATTAATACCATTGTTGGGATTTAGGATTTATTTTATGAATTGGGGGTGGACATAAATATCCATATCATAGCAATACTTAAGCAGCTTATTAAACCTATATCTGAATTTAAAGACTCATTATGTTTAATTTTCCATTATTCACTGAAGGAAGTATGCAAGATCTGACAAAGGCACAAATACAATGAATACAAAGCATTTTAGCGTTTCCCACACAAAGACTGGATCACTATAACTTTGTTGGTGTGACAACATGAAGATTATCTGGTGTAATTTTGTTTGCTACAATATATCATTTTGCGTTTGAGCTTATTTGAAAGCAAATGTATTCTTATTTGGCTGTTAAAGGACATATAAATATAGAAAAAAATTTTAATATACGTAATTGTGTTTAGGGGGAAGGTCCTAAAGCCAACTCTACTCAAGGGATGCCTTGGTAGCAATGATTGTTAACCATCTGGAGTGACAGAAGAAAGTGATATTGGGTAACTAACATCTTAAGAAGTTTCATCTCAAGTATTTGTAATATTATAGCAACAAAAATAGAATATTAATTATGCTATTGGGTGCTCCATTCTCGTCACAGGGGTGGGCAGTGTCATCATTTACTGATTAATGTGATCAGTCTCACTGTAAATTTGTGATATATGGAGGGACTTTTAAACATAGTTGGATGGTTTTACATGATGTCAATATTTTAATGTAATTTAAAAAAATAAACACTAGGATAAACACTAGGACCACCGGGCAGTATTTTAAATACTTAGGAATCCTTTTTTAGCAACTCATGGTTATGATGCAGTGTAAGATAAAAGGATAAATATTCAAAATGAATTGTTGTAATTTGCATTCTCCATGTCAGGTAGACCACCTTAATCTTATGATAAGTTGGGTATGATAAATCCCTGTGATAGCATGGAAAGAAATCACAGGAATTGCAGGAGTATTGCTTTATGTATTAGTTATTCTGTATGGCAAAACCATTTGCCCAAGGAAAACATCAATAACTTTCCTCAGATGCTAAATACAGCGCTCAGAATTTATTTTTAATGCTGGGAGTACTAGGTTATTTCTATCTAGCTAGATTTGTCCTGTTGTGGCAATTATGGAAGAGCAGATGAGTTAATTAGGCTCTTTCCCATGGGATCTTCTGTTGTCTGTTTTGCAATACTGTATCAACAGTGAGATAAAACACAGACTGTTTCCACAGATTTCTGCCTGTTGTTTGTTAGTCAAGTAACCTTGGATACCCTGTGATGAGTTGTATGGAGGCAGCTAGTCTAATACCTGAAGGTCCTATAGGCTTCAACCCTTTAAGAAATAGAAATTTTTTAAAAGCTAGAATGTAATGATGCAGAGCTTTAAAAACAATATCCACTGCATTCAACATTAGGTTTCTTTTTTTCCATAAATGTATGCATTCTGCTTTGGCAGGTTTTAAGAAGAAGCAGCGATGAAGAGAAAGTTCTTTGTCTCGTTCGACAGCGTGCAGGCCACCACTGTCCAACAGCTGTGATGGTGGTGCTCATCATGGTATGGGACGGCATCCCTCTTCCAATGGCTGACAAATTGTACTCGCAGCTTACGGAAAGTCTAAAGTCATACAATGGTCATCCCACAGACCGAAGATGCACTCTCAATGAAAAGTAATCAAATCTGTTTTGTACTGTTTTGCCATTCAGTCTATTATATCATGTTAAATTAACTACCAACTACATATGTTATATGGGAGAACAGAATTTTAGGTATTGTGCAACTAAAGAGTGAACATTTCTTTAACAAGAGACTTGGTTTCATAGTGGGTTAAGACCATTTTAGGATATTCTCCTTTAGAATATTCTTTTCTTGCTTCTCTCTTTGGTACCTGATCCTTCTCACCCCTGGAGTCTGGAGGAGAGAGGTTTTTCTATAAAGGAACAGCTCCTCCATAAGGAAGTGTACAATTTTGCATTTCCTATAGCACTGTAAGAGAATATCTGTTTTTCTACAGTTTTCCAATGTTGTCAAACTTGAGTTTTTGCCCATCTAATAGAGGATAAATGTCATCAGTTTACGTTGATTTGAATTTTTCATATTATGAATGAGTATTTTTTCATATGGTTAAGAGCATTTGCCATTTGTTTATTTTTTATTTAAATTTTGTTGACGTATAATTGATTTACAATGTTGTTTTTTTTTGTTTTGTTTTGTTTTTATTCGGTACGCGGGCCTCTCACTGCTGTGGCCTCTCCCGTTGCGGAGCACAGGCTCCGGACGCGCAGGCCCAGCGGCCATCGCTCATGGGCCCAGCCGCTCCGCGGCATGTGGGATCCTCCCGAACCGGGGCACGAACCCGCGTCCCCTGCATCAGCAGGCAGACTCTCAACCACTGCGCCACCAGGGAAGCCCTACAATGTTGTTTTTAATTTCTGCTGTACAGCAAAGTGACTCAGTTATATATATATATGTATATATATACATATTCTTTTCCATTTATGGTTTATCACAGGATATTGAATATAGTTCCCTGTGCTATGCAGGAGGACCTTGTTGTTTATGTATCCTATATCATAACAGTTTGCGTCTGCGAATCCCAAACTCCCAGTTCTTCACTCCCCCACCCCTTGGCAACCACAAGTCTGTTCTCTATATTTGTGAGTCTGTTTTTGTTTTGTAGGTTTATTCATTTGTGTCGTACTTTAGATTCCATATGTAAGTGATATCATATGGTATTTGTCTTTCTCTTTCTGTCTTACTTCACTTAGTATGATAATCTCTGGTTGTATCCATGTTGCTACAAATAGCATTATTTTGTCCTTTTTTATGGTCAGCCATCTGTTAATTATTCTACCCCCTATTTCAAAAGGAGTGTTCATTTTTTCTCTCCCTTTGCGATTTAATTCCAAATGCTTTTGCCACTTTGATATTTGTCTTTTTACTTCTGCTATGTCACCTTTTGCACGTTTTCTTTTTAATGTAATTTATTGTATCTATCTTTCGCCTTATTGTGTCTGAATTCTGAGCGGTATTTAAGAACATTTTTCTCTCACGTGAGTTATAGAATAATTCACCCATGTTTTCTTTTATTGTTGAAATTGGAAATTTTTAAAACGTAAATCTCTGATGCATTTCAAATTTATGCTGGACAGAAGTGGGAAGAGGAGATCCATTTCTATTCTTTTTTCCATTTATCCCAATACTACTTACTAAAGAGTACTTCTTTTCCCCTTGATTTGAAATACTACCTTATACAAAAACTGTATATAATGGAGTCCTCTCTTTTATATGAATTCTGTATCACTGTCTGGTCTTTTCACGTACTAGTACCACATTTTTTAAGTTATAGAGGCATTATAATATATTTTAATATTTGGTAAGTCTAGCTCACTATTTTTGCTCTTTTTCAAGGCTTTCTTTGTTATTTTATGTTTGTGCTTCCAAATGAACTTTATAATCAATTTGTCTAGTTTTAAGATAAATCTAATGGTATTTTTAATGGGATTGCATTAAATTAACTTAGAATAAACTGACATTGTTATGATATTGAATCTTCCAGTCCCATAATATGATTTTTCTTTCCATTTGTTAAAGTTTACTTTTATGTTCTTCAAGAGTGTTTTGTGTAGTTTTCCTCATAAAGTTCTTTCTTTTTTAAAAGAAATGACATTATACAAATTATAAACAAAATATATATCATTCACTCTCTAACCTCCACACAAGATTATTTGTGTACCTTCCAGAACATTCCTTTATGTTTAAAATCATTTCATTATATTTTTGTTAATCTTCCTAATCCCAAGTATGTATACATCACTTATTTTTTGAATTTTATTTTATTTATTATATAGCAGTTTCTTATTACTTATCTATTTTATACATATTAGTTGTACACATCATTTTAATGTTTCTATTTTGTTATGTGGATTCACAATAATAAAATACCTCTTGTATAGAAACAGTTCTAAATGATATACATATAAACTTATTTTTCCCAAGAATTCATAAATAGTTTTATTCTATATCACTCAATGTAGATCCAGCCTATCACTTTAAAAAAATTTTATAATTACAGAAATGATCCAAGAATATTTCAGTGAACTCTTATATACCCCTTACCTAGATTCCACAAATGTTAACGGTTTGTTACATACACTTATACACATGGTCACACACACACATAAGCTTACATGTTATTATCATTATTGCTTTTCTATACTTTCTTTCAGAATAATTTGTGAACTAGTTGCAAACTTTATGACTTTTCCCCCTAAATAATACTTCAGAGGGTGTTTTCTAAGAATGAGGACATTCTCTTACTTAACACCAGTACAATTATCAAAACCAGGAAGTTTCACTTAGATAAAATGCTATTCTCTAATTCAAATATCATCTATTCTCCAGTAATACTTCATACTAATTTTCCCCTACCCGTAATTTATGGATGGAGTTGTTTTGTCTTTTGGGTCTCTTAATCCTTTTATCTGAGTCTTTTTCTGTGTTTCGTGGCATTTCCTTTTTGAAAAGGACAGGCTAATTTTGTAGACTGTTGCTCAATGTTGGATTGTAGGATTGTTTCTTCCTGATTTAATTCAATTCAGGAATTATTGGCAGGCCATAATATTACGAGCTATTTTAAGTCTATTTGCCTCATCATTGGTGATGCTGACTGTTTAACAGAAACTTTTAGGTCTCACAGTTAATTAAGAGTTAAACTACATTTTTCTACTTGTTTGGCAACTTCTTTGAAATTCTGCAATTTCAAATTTACCTTCTTTGATCCTATTTATATCCTATTTTTCTTCCTTTTCAAGTTATTGTAATCTTTTGCCCCTTTAAAAGCATATATTCCATCTTAGTGGAAGTTAGAATATTTGAACTATTCCTCCTTCCTTTTTTTCCTTCATAGTGTCTTAAATGATCCTTTTTACATTCAAATATATCAGGCATTTTCCTGACTTTCACAACTAAAAATACTTATAGTTTTTTTTTTTAAAGATTTTATTTATTTTTGGCTGTGTCGGGTATTAGTTGCAGCACGTGGGATCTTCTTTGAGGTGTGCGGGATCTGTCGTTGTGCCACGCGGACTCTTCCTTGTGGTTCTCAGGCTTCTCTCTAGTTGTGGCGTGTGGGTCTTCTCTTCTGTAGTTGTGGCGCGCAGGTTCCAGAGCACATGGGCTCTATAGTTTGCGGCACGCCGGCTCCAGTTGAGGTGTGTGAGCTCAGTAGTTGTGGCACCCGGGCTTAGCTGCCCCGCAGCATGTGGGATCTTAGTTCCCTGACCAGGGATCAAACCCACATCCCCTGCATTGTAAGGTGGATTCTTTACCACTGGACCACCAGGGGAGTCCAAAAATACTTACAGTTTTGATCTCTAAATTTCTGTATTCTTTTTACTCACTGTTTTTTAAAAACGTGTGTTTTTTAATTTAAGTAATTTTATTTTATTTATTTATTTTTGTCTGCACTGGGTCTTCGTTGCTGCGTGTGGGCTTTCTCTAGTTGTGGCGAGCAGGGGCTACTCTTTGTTGCAATGCATGGGCTTCTCATTGCAGTGGCTTCTCTTGTTGTGGAGCACAGGCTCTAGGCTCGCGGGCTTCAGTAGTTGTGACATGTGGGCTCAGTAGTTTTGGCTCACGGCCTCTAGAGTGCAGGCTCAGTAGTTGTGGCGCACGGGCTTAGTTGCTCCGCGGCATGTGAGATCTTCCCGAACCAGGGATTGAACCCGTGTCCCCTGCATTGGCAGGGGGATTCTTAACCACTGCGCCACCAGGGACGTCCCTGTTTGTATTTTTAAGTCATATAAGTACTAATTCCGTACTATTAGAAGTTTCAAGCATTATGCAAATAGGAACCACAAGGGTGTACGTTCCTTCTTTGGTTTCACATCTTTGTGTGTATGTTCTTATCATTGTCATCCTTAGTATAGAGTCATTTTGGGGTTTCAGAAATGCCCCCAAGGTTATAAAATTACTCAGTCGCTGAACGAAACAAGCTTCCTCCTCAATTTTTTCTCATGACATTTATAAAGGCTTTCTTTAAAATTGACAAAGTGATTTCACATACAACACATATTATCCTTAATCAGTCCTCACAGGAGTATATCAATGTCATTTTACAAAGGAAGGATGAAGTCCAAAGAGATAATGAGATGCTTTAATTTTCACTTCTGACAGGAAACCAATCTTGGATTAAAATCCAGGCCCTTTATTTCCCTTCCTTGGACATCTCCAAGTCAAACAAGTTATGGATATATCAGATCTGTATAGTTTGTTGCCTTTTATTTGTATTTACAATCTTGAACAAACATTTCAATTGAAGATTTAGTTATATTCAAGTGCAGTTAGCCTTGTGTTGTTAACATAACACTACTTTAAATAAGTAATAAAATAGATGTGTTAAAATCATTTCATTATCCATCTATACTTCTATAGTTATATGAACCTGAAATGTTCTATTTGAGGTATTGTCCTACTTTATCAGTTCATTCCCTTGCAATTACCATCTTACAGTCGTACCTGTACATGTCAAGGAATTGATCCAGAGACTTGCGGAGCTTCCTTCTCTTTTGGCTGTTCTTGGAGTATGTATTTCAATGGCTGCAAATTTGGTAGAAGCCCAAGTCCTAGAAGATTTAGAATTGATCCAAGTTCTCCCTTACACGTAAGTGTCCTTTTTACTTATGAATTTTACAATGAATATATAAGTACATTCCTTTAAAAAAATTTTTAATCGTAAAAAAATTAAATATTAACAAGTAGTGACAAAATAGTAACTATATGTATATATATATATATGAAAATAGTTTAAAATTCTAAATAATGTAGGTAAAGTCTTTAACTATCAACCCAAATTCCAATTGTCCCTGGCTCCCTCCTTCTTCTCCCCTAACCCCAAAGAGAATCACTGTTAAAAAAAAATCTAGAATTTTATACCCAGCCAAAGTAGGAAGAATAAATAAAGCTATTTGCCAACATTTCAAAGACTCAGTAAGTTTACTACCCACAGCACTACTATGAAAGAATTACTAAAGGACGTAATCCAGAAAGAAGATATATGAAACCGGAACCAATCTGTCCGGAACACGAGGCCATGGTGAGCAAAGAAATTAGTCAACCTTACTGTTAAGTTTAAATAAGTTGAGTACTTACATTTTTTTTAATTGAAATAACAATAAGTATAATTCAATATTCTTATCAAATCAGGGGTGGGTAGGTAGTGGGAGGGGGTGGGGCACCTATATAAACTAAGTGTGGTAATGTTTTATGCTTTGTTTGGAGTTGGGAGGATTTAGATACTGATTAACTCCAAGATCAGTGTTTTTCAAACTTTGTGCTGTGACCACGAGTAAAAAACATTTTATAGTACAAACAACTATACACGCATATATATATTCAAGTAAATAAATAAAACAAAACTTCGCCTTATTATATGTAGCAAAAATAATATTTAGATATTAAAAAGTTAATATGTCCTATATAGTTATTGCTGAGGATCACTATGATTCAGTAAAATATTTTTTATGAAATTTTATTTCTCTTTTAAATGCTAGTTTTGACCTACTAAACTGATTTCATGGCCCACTAAAGAGTCATGACCCACAGCTTGGAAAACACTGCTCTAGATATTGTCAGAAAAACATATTTGAGAAGTGTATGTTTAAAAATTTTTTAGATGAATATGAATAGAATTTATAACATTTGAACTAGTGGTGGAAAAAAATCCATTCATCAGTCAGCAAGGTTAGTTTAAAAAATAATTAGGGGCTTCCCTGATAGTGCAGTGGTTAAGAATCCGCCTGCCAATGCAGGAGACACGGGTTCGAGCCCTGGTCTGGGAAGATCCAACATGCCGCGGAGCAGCTAAGCCCGTGAGCCACAACTACTGAGCCTGTGCTCTAGAGCACACGAGCCACAACTACTGAGCCCGCGCGCCACAACTACTGAAGCCTGCGTGCCTAGAGTGCGTGCTCCTCAACAAAAGAAGCAACCGCAGTGAGGAGCCTGCGCACCATAACGAAGAGTAGCCCCCACTCACCGCAACTAGAGAAAGCCCTCGCGCAGCAAGGAAGACCCGACGCAGCCAATACATACATACATACATACATACATACATACATATATACATAAATAAATAAAATTTATTTAAAAAATCATTAGGATACAGGATAAATAGGAATCGATAAAACAGCAGGAATTAATCTAATTGTATCTATAATACAAGGAATATAACATACAAGGAAAGCTCAGAATAAATAAATAATCCCTTTAAAGAGGCAGTCAAAATTATTTGGTTTTTCTAGAGTTCCCATTTACTGTAATAAAAGAAGGAAATGACTCTAGACAGAGGACTATCCTTTGCAGATAAAGTACCTTAGAAGAAATCTGACAAGAAGTTTATCAGAACTTTAGGGAGAAAACTATAAAAATTGCTAAAAAGACATATAAAATACCTGATAATGAGAAGATACCATGTTCAAAGGTCAGAACACTTGATAATGAGATGTGAATTCTCCCTTAAAATTTTTTTTTCCAAATAAGTATCTGATAAAGCTGTTAGTATACAAATATATTATTTATATTGACATGACTGTTAACTTTTTATTCTATAACAAATAACTCTGTTATATAATGAATGTAAGGTCAGTTTTTGCTTATGGTTATTATTAACAATGAGTAATGTTTATGTAGTGTTTATAATACAGGAAGAAGCATTCCTCTTTCCAGGAACTGACAAAAGGCCAGTGAAGCACAGCAGGCAAGGGAAAGTGAGGTGCATAAAGCGACCTTGTAAACCATGTCAAGAATTTTGGAAGATCATTGAAGACTTTTAAGGCAGAGAGTGATATAATTAAACTTTTCTTTTTAAAAAGGGATCTCTCTGGCTGCTCTGTGGATTGGAGTTGGCCAAAAGTTGGTATAGCAAGATGGGCTAGCTTTGAGAACAGTCCAGGGAAGGAATAGTAGTGACTTAGAATATGGCTGTGACAGAAGAAATGATAAGCAGTGGTTGTTCTGGAAAGATTTTTTTTAATTAGGTACTATTCCTTGACATAGGATATGCTGAAACAGGACCAGGTTTATAGAAGGCAGATTATTAATTCAGTTTGGATGCACTGGCTTGGAGATTCCTAAGAGAAATCCAAGTGAGGTTGTCAGGTCATTAATAAGAACCTGAAGCTCAAGGGGTGATCTGTGGTCCAGGTGGTAATTGTAGGCATTGATGTGGAGAAGATGGTCCTAGAGATGAAGTACAGGGTGAGAAGGGCAGAGGGATGTAGGTGTGAGCCCCATTAGGTAAAGATCTGATAAGAAATCTCTATCCGACATATTCATTCTAATGAAACCATTAGAAAGTCAGGATTTTTACAATATGAATAAAGAACCTACATTCAAAAATGATACTAATAATCATCTATTTTTTCATTTAATTAGCTTCTATTTGCCTACTTTATTTCATTTCCACATAATAAATGAGATATTCCATAAGATGACAAATTGCCCAGTCTGACTTGTGACACTGAATGATTCTTAATACTCTATTAGCAGTAAAACACAATTACCCCACCCAATATTTCAAGTGTTATAAAATATAATAAAGTCTTTTTAATAGGCATTTAAATAATAATTCCTAAGTTTTCCTCAAATTTATAATTAATGTGTGAGTATAGCTAGGAAGTGTTTTTAAAGTAGGGGTCTGACCTCCCTGACTATATTTATTAAGCTACATTGAGTAACGAATACATAATTAGACAGATGAATGGAACAGAGCAATCTAGATATAGATCCTATATATACATGAATATCCTTTTCAATGAAAGCACCAACATAAATGAGTAGGAAACCAAAAGGATTATCACTGATGCTTTGCAGTTGCCAAGACTGAGGCTTGTTAAAAAGCACTCAAGAATTAACTTCCTATGTCTATATTGGCTTTGGTTTTTATAATAGTCTGCTTCATACCAGAGGTGACCTGGTCCACATGAAGGCTTCCTTCCTGAGTTCTAGGCATCCACCAAATCTCAAATGAGGCGGAAGCCTTCAAACCTTCTTAAGTCCTTCATTCATCCTTGCTGTCAGTTCTCCATCACTTGTCTTCCTTAGATGTGACTGATCATTTATCAAGTCTCTGACTTGGTTTAGGATATAATCATCTCTGAAAAACTACCACAATGGTTTTCCAACTATTGTTGCCAAAGGCTGCTTTCTCTCCTTCGAACCTCATGCTGTCATCAGTGACATTTTTAATATTCTTGTCATGACTGTTTTCCTTTGAAAAAATCTTACATGTTTCTACTGTCATTAGAATCTAGAATCTTGAAATGGTGTTAAGGCTTCTCCACAGTTCTATCAGATCTTCCTCAATTTATAGCCATTCCTGTGTAGAAAAGAAAACACTGGTTTTAGACAGCCCATTGCCTACTTATTACGTTTGAAGCTCTTAACACAGGATCTGATAACACAGTATGTGCCTTATGTGTGTTGCTCTCCCATCTCTGTTGTAGAAACTTGTTTCACTGTCAGAATTCTTCCAAGTCTCCACTTGTTAGCAGGAAAATTGTCTTGATTTACTTCAAGTGCCCTGTACTATTGAATAAATATGAAATATGGTTCTTGTTTTTAACAACATGAGCAGCTTTGCAACTTACCTCTAACACCAGTTAGATTTCTCATTAGCTGATAACATAGACTTTTAATTTCAAAAGACTAAATTCAAGCATAACAGTGACTAATAGTTTAGATTTTATGAAAACAATCCATGTCATTTTCTATGGCACCTCTTTTATCTGGGTAAGTATGAACCATGCATCAACCACACATCAGCAATGATGTATAATTCATTTTCATACATTATATAATAAACTCATCACTCATCTTATATGTTATTATGAAACAACTTTTATGGACTGTCTCTTCCTATAGGAAAAAAACCTTGAAGATAATTTACAGAGTTTGGCTACAGAATTAGCTCCAATTTATAAGCAGTATGCTCCAGTTGCTTACCAAAACCAGGTATGTTTTGGTTCCTTATACAGTACTCTTAAACATGGTTGAAATTTATATCTAAACAATGTCATTGTTAATAGGAAATTTTTTCAAATCTGAACTTAATGTAGATCTTTTATCAGACAGCTTAAAAAATTGTCTAGCGTTTTTTAAAAAGTCTATTATGGGGCTTCCCTGGTGGCGCAGCGGTTGAGAGTCCACCTGCTGATGCAGGGGACACAGGTTCGTGCCCCAGTCCGGGAAGATCCCACATGCCGCGGAGCGGCTGGTCCCGTGAGCCATGGCGGCTGAACCTGCGCTTCCGGAGCCTGTGCTCCGCAATGGGAGAGGCCACAACAGTGAGAGGCCCGCGTACCGCAAAAAAAAAAAAAAAAGTCTATTATGGCAATTGAATTAAATCTCCAGAGTGACAAAGTTATGATTGTTTCTAGGAATAAAACTTATAAAAGCAGAAATGCATCATCAAGAAAGTAATTGGGAAGTGGTGGAGATGGGGAGATGTTGGCCAAGGGGTACAAACTCCCACCTGTAAGATAAATACGACCTGAGGGGGGCGTCCCTGGTGGTGCAGTGGTTAAGAATCCGCCTGCCAATGCAGGGGATACGGGTTCGAGCCCTGGTCCGGGAAGATCCCACATGCTGCGGAGCAACTAAGCCTGTGCGCCACAACTACTGAGCCTATGCTCTGGAGCCTGCGAGCCACAACTACTGAAGCCCACGAGCCACAGCTGTGGAAGCCCCTGCACCTAGAGCCCGTGCTCTGAAGCAAGAGAAGCTACTGCAATGAGAAGCCCGCGCACTGCAACGAAGAGTAGCCCCCGCTCACCGCAACTAGAGAAATCCGGCGCACAGCAACAAAGACCCAACACAGCCAAAAATAAATAAATAAATAGATTTATTAAAAATATATATATATATGACCTGGGGATCTGGGTGCCCAGCTTGGTGGCTATAATTAACAATACTATATTATATACTTAAATGTTTTAAAGACATCCTAAATGTTACTTCTACACACCAAATAATCGTAATTATGTGAACAGATTGCAATGTTCACTAACCTTATTGTGGTAATCATTTTGTAATCCATACATGTATCTAATCATCACATTGTATACCTTAATCTTACATATGTTGTATGTCAGGAGTACCTCAATAAAACTGAGTTGGGGGAACACATTGTTTTAAAAAAGAAAAGGAAAAGACCACCACAGATTGGGAGAAAATAATTGCAAATCATATATCAGAGAATGGAGAAAATAAGTGTGTAAAATACCTAATTTTAAACATAGGGAATTCCCTGGCAGTCCAGTGGTTAGGACTCTGTGCTTTCACTGCCGAGGGCCTTGGTTCAATCCCTGGTTAGTGAGCTAAGATCCTGCAAGCAGAGTGGCGCAACCAAAAACAAAAACAAACATAACCAGAAGTCCATATTTTTTTAAATATTTAATAAAAATTAAAATATTTATTTGTATTATCATGAATAACAAGCTCTCTGTTAAATTCCAACCTTTCATTTAAAAAAGTTATTAATTTACTTTCTATACGGGTTCATGAATATATATGTACATCTACTTTATATAGACATTGAAAACTAGATACATGATCAAAGCACTGTATTATTCTTTCTTCCTAATGAAATATTTCAGGCTACTGTTCTTGTTTATCTACCCCCAGCAGGTATTAATGCCCTCACCTTGCCTTCAGTGATTGCCACTTTAATCCATGTAGTCTCAAATTCTTTACCCTGGATATTACTAAACTAGACAATCACTAAAATAATATACTGTAGTGTCAGATATCTCTGAAATTATAAAGTGTAATTAACTCATAAACTTTATCAGAAAGTGAGTTTTACTCTTTATTGAAGGTGATTCTTTCTATCTCTTAAAACCATGGGTCATACATTATTTTTCAGGTGGCGCTTGAACACGCTGCTCAAGAATGTCGGCTTGGCAAGAAAGAAGGTCGTCCTTTCTCTGGGGTCACTGCTTGCCTAGACTTCTGTGCCCACCCCCACAGGGACATTCACAACATGAATAATGGGAGCACGGTGGTAGGTACCTGGGTGGCTTTTGATTCTAAAGGCTCCATCACTGTACATTCAAGCTGAGGTCCTTAAGGATGATTATTGTGACAAATCCTATTTTATGTCTGTTCCACATAGTATATATCGATAGTGCTCCCAAAAAGTTACAGAACCAGCCTGAAATACTTTGTTGAAAGTCTTGAATTATACATTTAATTGTGGTAGGTTTGTTGGGATGTAGAACTACATGATTATTCAAAGCAACCATTCTGTGCTATCAAACTGGTAGATAGGAAGTTAAGCAACTTACTCTTTCTTGCCATCTGTACTTCAGGTTTTTTGTGAGGGAACCGTGCCAAATTTACCATCCTTTTTATTAATATTGGTTCTTAGTGCTTGTATGTAGAAATATTTAGAAGAAATATTTGCACATATATGTGCATACTATGTTTATAGCCATGAAAAGAATCACATGCCCATAGCAAGAAGTCAATCAAGATAATCTTAAATTAAGGAGAAGACCACAGGAAAAATCGTGCAATAGTCCTTTTATAAGGGAAATGAGTTTGCTTCAAGTAGTTCTCTTCTTACCTAGTAAAACAGATTAATAGAGAGTGATTACCTCTATTTCTGCACTACACGATTTTAGCCTCTTAGAAGACATAGCTATGATTATTACATTCTGATTGGAAGTGTACCGTCTGATCCATCAAAAGGCAGCCTTCCTTCCTTATTTGCTCAGTGAGGTCTATCAGTAACAGATTAAGGAGCCAAAACAACTTTTTCCCTATCACACCTTTTCACTGATGTTGCCTATGGTCTCTGAGACCACTGTTATTTCCAAATGCTGAAATTTTATACATCCATCCAGATGAATCTTAGCCAAAGAGTGATTCAACATCATGCTTGGCTAGTACCTTTTATGTGAGTTGCTCTTCATTAGAGAATATTAGTGATCAGGTTGGATTAGGTTCAGAGTGAAACTAAGTTTTAGTTCCTCTTCTCATGTTTGTTTGTTTAATTATTTATTTACTTTTGGCTGTGTTGGGTCTTTGTTGCTGCGCGAGGGCTTTCTCTACTTGAGTCAAGCGGGGGCTACTCTTCGTTGCGGTGTGCGGGCTTCTCATTGCAGTGCCTTCTCTTGTTGTGGAGCACGGGCTCTAGGTGCACAGGCTTCAGTAGTTGTGGCACGTGGAATCAGTAGTTGTGGCACACGGGCTTAGTTGCTCCGCGGCATGTGGGACCTTCCCAGACCAGGGCTCGAACCCATGTCCCCTGCACTGGCAGGTGGATACTTAACCACTGTGCCACCAGGGAAGTCCACATTATTTAAGTATTAAGAAATAGTGTGATTTATAAGCTAAAGTAATATCTTTTTATTAGCTAATATTTAATATGAAGGTAGTGAACAATTCAGTGACTGTTCCTTAACTTAGACAATGAAATAAGATGGAATGTAACAAAGAAGGTGACTTAAAATATTATAAAATGCATAAACATGTATAATATGTACTTACAAAATCAACTCAACATTATAATGGTCTGCTTACAAACAGTTGATAAGTTATTCAAATAGAAAAGCATTGAGTGGCTTGATATACAAAATATTTTTCCAAAATGAATGAATATACCAGCAGTAACCAACTGAAAACAGTTCCCTTTCACAATGGCAACAATAAGAAGGTAGGAATATCTATTATGAATGTGCAGGATCTCTAGTTCCCATTTCATGTTTTCTTCCTATCAGGTCTGCACTTTAACACGAGAAGATAACCGCTCATTTGGTGTTATTCCTCAAGATGAGCAGCTGCATGTACTTCCTCTTTATAAACTTTCAGACACAGATGAGTTTGGCTCAAGGGACGGAATGGAAGCCAAGATCAAATCTGGGGCCATCATGGTCCTCGCACCCCACCGCAGAAAAAGAACACGATTTACTCAGCCAGTTCCTCGTTCTGGGAAGAAGAGAGCAGCAATGATGACAGAGGTTCTCGCACATAAGATAAGGGCTGTGGAAAAGAAATTTATTCCTCGAATCAAGCGGAAGAATAATTCAATGACAAACAACAGTAAGGCTTCATCGCTGCCACTTTTAGGTAAGGCTTATTGAGCCTGATAATTTTCTGTGCACAACTTTCACTGGCAGTTCAGTTTGCACTTGTCTTTGCATCTTATTTTTCTTTATTGTCTTTGCCACTCTCTTAGGAGTGAGGCATTATGAAAAGAAAAACTTTAGATCAGATATCTACCAATCAAGTTAGCCAATTATTTTTATATAGTTTGTTTAGAGTTTAAACTAAAACAGTGAATATATTTCTATGTACTTGCCAAAATTAAAAGCCAACAAAAAGGTGACCCATCAGTATTTCTTGGTATTTTTTTCTCTATTTATATTCTTTTTAAAAAAAAAAGCAAAAACGAAACATGTTCTTATTGTTTGTTCCCCAGCTATTTTGAAGCAAAGCCCCTTCGCAGCATACATAAAATGACATCACTTCCTTGAAGTCTTACTTCATCAGCTTTTTTTTTTCTTCTTCATCAGCTTTAGCATCAGTTTAAGTAGTCCATTCAACAAATATTACTGGGCACTACTTTGAACTGTTCGAGGTATCGGAAATGTAGCAGTGAATAAGAGGGAACATAGTGCTGTGAAAGAATTCCATTTGAATAGGGTTGTCAAAAAAGGATTCACTGAGAATGAGGCATTTGAGCAAAGTCCTAAAGGAAATGAGGATCAGCAATGTTTTTATTTGGAGAAATAGCATTCCAGGTAGAAGAAGTGGCAAGTGCAAAGTTCAGGAGATGGGAATTTACCTTGAATACTTCATGTAAGCAAAGAGGCCAGTATGGTTGGAGCACAGTGTGAAATGGGGAGAATTGTAGGATGTGAGATCAGAGAGGTAAGAGGGGCATCTGAGCCATTCATCTTGGGCTTTGTAGATTGCTGTCAAGACTTTGGCCTATATTTGAGTGAGAAATAGAGAAGGGCTATAATCTGACTCAAACCTAACATCCCAGTTACTGGATTGAAACTAGAGTCAAGTGGGGTAGAGAATAGAATAGTAGGGTGATCATAAACAGGCTATCCTAACAACTCAAGAAAGAGATGATGGAGCTTGGACCATAGTGACTAGTGAGGAGGACAGGAGAAATGTCTGATTCTGGATGTTTTTAAGGTAGAGTCAATGGGACTTCTTTTCTTTTTTTTTTTAAATTACTGTATTTTATTTATTTATTTTTGGCTGTGTTGGGTCTTCGTTTCTGCGCACAGGACTTTCTCTAGTTGCAGGGAGTGGGGGCTACTCTTCGTTGTGGTGAGTGTGCTTCTCACTGTGATGGCTTCTCGTTGCGGAGCACAGGCTCTAGGCACGTGGGCTTTAGTACTTGTGGCACGTGGGCTCAGTAGTTGTGGCTTGCAGGCTCTACAGTGCAGGCTCAGTAGTTGTGGTACACGGGCTTCATTGCTCCGTAGCACGTGGGACCTTCCTGAACCAGGGATCGATGCCGTGTCCCCTGCATTGGCAGGTGGATTCTTAACCACTGTGCCACCAGGGAAGTCCTGGAGATTTCTGATAGATTTAAGTCTGGAGTGTGGACCAAAAAAAGTGTCAAGATTTACCCTGATGTTATTGGCTGGAAGAAACTGGAAGGATGGTTAAACCACCAACTATCATGAGGAAAGGAGGGAGAGGAACAGATTTGGCAAGATAAAGAGGGAAATCAGAGGCCCACTTTTGGACATGGTAAAAGTTCGAGACACCTGTAGATATTCAAGTCTAGACGTTAGGTAAGCAGTTGAATAAGAGTGTAATTCAGAGAACAGTTTCAGACTGGAGATAAAATTTAAGAGGTCAACTGGATAGAGATGGTATTTGAAGCCTTGAGTGTGAATGAAATCACAGAGAAGGAGGTGAAAAGGAAATTTGATCGAGGACAAATCCTGGGAATTTTCAATTTGTAGAGGTTTCAGAGATGTGGACGAACCAGCAAGAGAGACTTAGACTGGGAAGGTGTGGTGTGGTAGGCGTGAAACCACAGAGAGGAGTGATCAGCCCTGTCAAATGCTGCTCCTGTGGCAAGTGAGAGGAAAACTGAGATTTTATCTTTACATTTGAAGACGACTGCTAGAGCAGAGTGCAGAACAGTGGTGAGAATGAAGGAAGTAGGTTTATAGGGAAATGGGAGAGAAATGGAAGACATACATGTTGGCTATAAAGGGGGTCAACTGAATGGAGTGAAGGTTATAGAGTTGAGGGTTTTTTCCTTAAATGGAAATTTTAAAAAAGGTACAAAGTGAGTGAATTACATAATGAATTCCACTTCCCTCATACACTCCTAGTTTAAAAGTTTTTCAGTACATAGCCATTCTACGTCATCTATACCATTACCCAGGCCACATGGGTATGAAAATATAAAGATATGACTTGTGCAGTTTTTTTTGTTGTTGTTTTTTTTTTGGTAACAAATTGTAGAAATCATATCTTACCCACTGAATCATCTTCTATGTGTCACTAAAAAAGAAGGAATCTTTATACCCACAATACCTAAGAAAAGCAAACAAAAATCAAATAACGCCTTAATACCAATCAGTGTTCAAATTGCTCCACTTGTCTCCTAATTGATTTTTTGTCTTTTACATTTGGTTTGTTTAAATCAGTATCCAAACGAGGTCACACATTATATTTAGTTGATATGTCTCCTATACATTTTTTTTTAATTTAAAGCTTGCTTTTCTTCTTTTCCCTCATTTTTTCATTTTTCATTATAGCAGAAACCATTGTCCATAGAGGCAAATTCAACTTCAGTTTAAAAAAAAAAAAATTACTATGGCCAGAACAGTATCTGTGATTTATATACTCCTATTTCTTCACATCAGGAAGTACATAGTGTTTGGTGTGTCTTTTTGTGATGTTAAGACTAGGTCAGGGGACTTCCTCAGAGGTCCAGTGGTTAAGACTCAGCGCTTCCACTGCAAGTGGTGCGGGTTCGATCCCTGGTAGGGGAACTAAGATCCCACATGCCGCATAAAGAAAAAAGACTAGGTCAGGTGTTGTTAACCTAATTGACTGATTATAATGTTCCCTAACAGCTTTCTACCTAATGGTTTTAGAAACACTTATGGTCATATTACATATTCTTTATTTCATTAGGAGTTTGTCATTCTTTTTCCACTTTTTAAATCTTCTTTTAAAAAGAAATTGTCCTTGAAATAACTTGTTAATTCTGAGGTATGGGTGATTAAAGAAATCAGAATAAATGCTTAGCTATTTGCCTTTATTCACCAGTGTTAACAAAACAAGTTAGTTCCCAAGCATCTTCCAGTGTGATCAATTGTTTTTCTTTTTTTTAAAATTTAGTATCATTTTGAACTTATGTCTTTTTTAACATAGTTTATATTTCAATGTATATTAAGAAGGGTTTTTTTTTCCCACTATATTTGAAAATGCTTTAAAATCTTCAAATTCATATGCTTTCATTCAAATTCCTGTCTTGGATCAGTAGAAACACTTCAAGGTGGCTTCTGATTCTTTTGTCATGACCCCGATTTTCTTTGGTAACTTCCTTAGTTTCTGTTCTGACAAGATGTTCCAGGTTCCTCTTATGTAATCCTGCCCCATATCTAAAATCAGCCATTCCTCCAAGGAGCCTAAAAAATAAAAAAACACTATTAATTTAAACTGACATTCAAACTAAGAATTACAGTGTGTTCTTTAACTTCTTTGATTTTTATATTTTTAAGAGAAGTTGTTTGTTTAAGATGACACAACTGACCGTGCAGACATTTATATAACACTGAGAAAGATTCAACAGAGATAGTGAAGAGGCAAGGCAAGGGACAATTATCATTCCTTTTTGCTTGTAGTTCCACTTTACAGATATTTAATTTAGGTTTATTTTAAGATTCACATATCTGGTTCCATGCTGCTTGTAAACAGTAGTCATAACAT
Source organism: Monodon monoceros (assembly GCF_005190385.1). Classification (NCBI taxonomy): domain Eukaryota; kingdom Metazoa; phylum Chordata; class Mammalia; order Artiodactyla; family Monodontidae; genus Monodon; species Monodon monoceros. Next base: position 19,487,887 of record NW_021703781.1, read on the forward strand.
TTTCATCTTTGTGTCATTTCCTAATAGCATCTTTACATGCTATTCTTTTATATATATATATATAGAGAGAGAGAGAGAGAGAGAGAGAGATACCCTATTAGTAGCCAAATGCACAATATTTGGCCTAAAACTTCTTGTCCTTTTGTAATATTACCCATGAAAGCTTTTTTACAGGTTTTTCCAATTAAATAAAAGACTCATCATATTTTAAATCTTTCCTTCCTGTGAGTTGTACTTTGTTGACAACTTAACCTCTAAAATAGTAGATGCAGCCACAGATAGTAGCACAGATTTCTTGATATACCACTCCTTGGGTCCTGTATATAAGTTCTCTTTAGACATGAGAATTATTGTGTCTCCAGGTTATATCATCTGAGGGAAAATTGCAGATCTTCTGAATTAGAAAAATGTTTACTATTATATTAATTATTTTAAAACAAGACAACTTTGCTATTTCTTGGTCCTTAAAATCTACTACTTTTGCTTTGCAAATGTTTTATTAGAACATCAAAACAGGGAGAATGTCCTCAAGAAAAATGTTTTCATTTGATGTTAGGTTTGTGTGGATATGTCAGAGCAGATGGCCCACCTTTTGTCCAATGTCATAATAATGATCTACCTACTTGGTGAGAAAGAAACAGAGCTTAAATGCACTTGTTCTGAGGGGTAGGAATAGCTTATTTATGTGACTTTTCTTTGCCTAATAATTAACTTTGCCGGTTATGATGCTTTCATTACTCAGAAATCTTTATAAACTGTTACTTTCTTAACATTTTCGAAAATGAGATCATGCAATACCTAAAATGTATCTAAATAGCTCTTTGGGTAGTGAAATATTGCTCTTGGTCACCATATTATCACTTGCACTGTATTCTGATGTATGGTTTTAATATTTACTTCATAGCCAATTGGTTCATTTCCAATATCTTACCATTTTAGACAATGGATATCCTTCTGGCTAAATTTGTGAACTTATTTATGATTATCTCCAAAGTAAATAATTTTTTAAGAAAAAAATATTGGGTGAAAAAGCGTACGTAAACTACCTACAATTTTTAACGTGTGCATATGTCAGGCTTAAAGTAAATAGAACAAAACTGGCCAAATTGCCACCATCAGTGTTCTGTTCTATTATTCTCTGTACATCTCTTTAAAAATACTGTTTAAAGACAACAGCTACCAAAAGTAGTTTGTATTTATCTTCACATTTGGTGTCCTTTTCTCTGTTTAGGGAATAAAACAGAGACTGTGCAACCTGAAATAAAAAGTGAAACTGAACCCCACCTTATCTTCAAAGGTTCGGACAACACTAAAACCTACTCACCGACCCCATCCATTCCTCACCCAGTGAAAGAGGCACACTTAGCTCCAGACTTCTCCTGGTCCCCTAAGACTGCTCCGGTCCCAACAGTTCCTTTTAAGAACGATGCATCAGTTTCGTACGGGTTTTCAGAAAGAGGTAGCAATCCCCACTGCACAATGCCTTCTGCAAGACACAGTGGTGCTAACGTAGCTGCTGGGGAGTGTGCTGAAATTGCACAGCCTGGTGAAATGGTTCCTCTTTCCACCTTGTCTACTCCCATGACAGATTCCCCGGCTTATTCTGAGCCTCCCACTGGTCCATCTGAGCAGCTAACTTCTGATCAGCCAAACCAGCAGCCCCCGTTCATCCCTTCTCCTCATGAACTTGCTTCTTCTCTGGCGGAAGAAGACGAGCAGCATTCTGAAGCAGATGAGCCTCCGTCAGATGACCCCCTATCAGACGACCCCCTGTCACCTGCTGAGGAGAAACTGCCCCACATTGTTGAGTATTGGTCAGACAGTGAGCACATCTTCCTGGATGCCAATGTTGGTGGGGTGGCCATAGCGCCCGCCCACGGCTCTGTTCTGATCGAGTGCGCCAGGCGAGAGCTTCACGCCACGACTCCTGTCGAGCACCCCAACCGGAATCACCCTACACGCCTCTCTCTTGTCTTCTACCAGCACAAAAACCTGAATAAGCCCCAACACGGCTTCGAACTAAACAAGATTAAGTTCGAGGCGAAAGAAGCAAAGAATAAGAAAACTAAAGCCTCCGAGCAGAAAGACCAGGCAGCTAACGAGGGTCCTGAACTGTCCCCTGAAGTTAATGAATTTAACCAGATTCCTTCCCACAAAGCGTTAACATTAACCCATGACAATGTTGTCACCGTGTCCCCTTATGCTCTCACACATGTTGCGGGGCCCTATAACCATTGGGTCTGAAGGCTTTTCTCCCCTTCTTAATGCCTTTGCGAGTGCAGTGTATTTTTTCAAGGTGCTCTTAAAAGAAAGTCATGTTGTCGTTTACTATATCTTCATCTCACCCATTTGAAGGCTGAGGTAAAAAAAAAAAAAATGGGGGGTGGGTATTTCTTAACTGTGACTATATTTTGACAATTGGTAGAAGGTGCACATTTTAAGCAAAAATAAAAGTTTTATAGTTTTAAATACATAAAGAGATGTTTTGGTTAGGTGTTAACCTTGGTAGAATCACTCAGTTTGGTGCTTTAAATTGTTTACTATGAAACGAGTCATTTTTAGAGGATTTTAACAGGTTCATGTGCTATGATGTAAAATTAAGACACAGTGTTAACTCTACACAGCTTCTGGTGCTTAACCACATCGACACAAAAATAAGCTGAATTATTATTTCATGGTGCCATTGTTCTAACATCTTCCAATCATTGCTAGAAACTCGGCATATTCCTTTGAAATAAACCAATGAAATGTTTTCTCTCTTAAAATCTCTCTCCTGTATAAAATAATTCATTATTGTTGGTGATGGTTGGAGGCTGTTCATAAATTGTAAATATATATTTTAAAAGCACTTTCTATTTTTAAAAGTAACTTGAAATAGTATAGTATAAGAATCCTATTGTCTGTTGTTTGTGCATATTTGCATACAAGAGAAATCATTTATTCTTGCTGTGTAGAGTTCCATCTTGTTACCTGCAGTATGTATTTTAATCATGTATATGGTTTGTATTTAAATGAGTCCTTTCTCATTCAAAGATGAGCTACTTATATAAAATAGTTAGGTCATGCAAAAATGGTTAATTCTCTCTAAAATTGGAATTAGGAAGCATATTACCAATATTGATTAACTTTTCTTTGGAACTAAATAAGAATGGTCTCTTCTGATTTATTGAACAACAATGGCCCTAATTTACTTTCACCCCAGCTTTCTCAATATAATTCATGAAAGGTGTTTTCAAAAGGAGATGAGACATAACAGGATTCTGAAGAGTCAAATGCTTCTAAAGTTTCAAGGTGATAAAATACAAAAATTAAGTAGCAAGAACCTTATCCACCCCAAATTGCCTTATTCATTCTGAAAGTCATTCTGGTCCAGAATAAGAATAAATGTCCTGTAGAAATATTTTGAAAATAAATTCCCTGTCATCATCATCACACACACCCCCACACTGTAAACAAACAGTAGGAATGCTATTATAAGCATGGTTTGTCCATTAAGAGCGAATCCAAAGTAGTTCATCTAAGTATATTGTTCTGGGGAAATGTTAACTCATGTTCTTCTAGGTAATGGGAAAATAGGCATTCCATTTACTTTAGTTTCCCCCCCCCATTATTTTTTCCCATTACTTTATTAACTCATTTTATAGCAAAACAAAAGTAATTGCCCAAACAAAGAACAAGAAGAAATTTCAATGAAATACTTGATTCTGTTAAAATGCAGAGGTGCTAGAACATTCAAAGTGTCAGATTCCTTGGGAGTATGGAAAACCTACTGGTGCTTCTCCCTTGGAAATGCCATAGGAAGCCCACAACCGCTAACACTCACAATTCTGGTGCAAAAGCAAAAGTTCCAACAAGCTCTCTAAAGGAAAACTCATTGTAACTTATATTAAAATAATATATGGTGCAAAGTATCAGTTTCAAGCTTTTGACTAATTTTGACTAAAGGAATATGAAGGGATTGTAAATAACAGAATGTCCATTGATAGACTATCATCTTGTTGAGTAGATTTCTGCTTCTTGAATATGTAAAATAGAGTAATTCATTGACTTGTTTTAGTATTTTGTGTGCCTTAGATTTGTTTTAAAACATGTATATTTTTGTGAGCCTAAGGTTACTTATACATATAAGTATATAAATAAGTGATTGTTTATTGTTTCAGCTGCTTCAATAAGATATTACTAGTATTAGACTATCAGGAATACACCCTTGTGATATTTTGCTTTAGAATTTAGGCCTTAGCTCCCACTAGAAATTATTTCCTCACCAGATTTAATGGATAAAGTTATAAGATCCTTTATCCATCCACCCATCTATCTGTTCTTCCATTCAATTTTTATTGACTGTCCCCCAAATTTAAGTATTAGCTTTTGTTTTTCTTTGTCACCACCCGTGACATAGTAAACTTGAAGAATTAAAATCCTAAAAGATAATCTAACACATTTTTCAAAAATAGCAAATTTCCTTCAAAACAATCCATTGTGATACATCTGCAGCAGTTCAAATCAGTTTGTCACCAACTTTAAATAAATTCCTTAACAATCTAAACTTGAAGCACCAATGTTGACTTAGGGGAATATTTGGATTTGTGAAGTTAGTTGCAATGTACCAAAACAAGTACATGAAAATACCCTATATCAACTAAAATATTTCCATTCTGTTATTGTAAGTAACACCATGAATGGCCTGCCTCAACTGATAACCCCTTGGTGGGACCCACATATGATTCCTTCCTTGTTGAACTCTATTTCCTAAATTTCACAGTGTACCATCCCGTTGTTTGCCCTGTGACTTTTTTTTTTTCAAAGCTCATGCTTATTCAGTGTCCTGCAGCATTGTGATTGTATGCTGGCTATACTGTTTTTAGAATGCTCTTTCTCATGAAGCAAGGAAATAAATTTGTTTGAAATGACATTTTCACTCAGAAAACTGGTCATCTAACATTATTTCTACACTTATGTTTTACTGTACTATCACCTTTTGTTTTACCCCTTTTATAGCACTCGTTGGGTTTTTAAACTTCTGCCTTTGTTCATGGTATAATTGAATTCATTGATACTTGACTCCCACGTTAGCCCAGTCTGTTCATAGTAGTTACAGAGTTACCAACTATAATGAGAGAATAATTCCTACCTGTTGTAGAATCCTACAAAGTGTCATGCTGCCCTTCAAAATCCTGCTTCTAATGGATCTCAGGCCATCGATGAAAAGCTTTTCTTGTGCTTGTCAGCCTCACCTACATCTTTCCAATTCATCCACAAAGTACCAATACATCATGTCATAAACCTGATTGAAATATATTATTGGAAAGTGAGGCTAGCTGAAAATGTTTAACTATAGGTAAATTTTTGCAACATGTTAGCAAAATGTTTGCATCTTAAATAACCTTCCACATCTTTATTATGCAATCTGCATGTGGATGAAACAATTTCATTTGTTAAATATAGAATTTCAACTAGATGAGATTCATAAGCAATTAGACATAACCCTACTGCATAGTTAATTGAATGCATACCCCTGTGTAAATGAGATACTGACTTAATTCATATGAAGTAACCTACTTTCTAATGTTACTACTTCAGTGGACTCCTACTGATTATCATTTATTTCACAATAGCATGTATGAAAATCACCCCAATCTATTTAAATTAGTCTTCTTAAAACAAATTATATCTTTTATCTGGAACAAACTTTTGACATTGCATGACAACTTCCACTGAATATGGGCACAGCATTTCCTTTGAATGTGCCAAGTAAATCAGTAGCTGTATGTGACCTTTAATATATAGCTACCATCTATTTCACAACTTCTTGATGCATGGAAATCTTTTTTGTCTAGATTTAGTACAACTGGGAATTTTGATCTTTTGTAGAAATTTTTGATGAGAATTGTGAAGTAAGGTAATATAGAGGCCTCTCACAGCCCTGGAAGACACCTTAGAAGACATACAATTCAATCACTGGAGCTCAGATAGCAGATGTGAGTGTCAATGTGCAATTATGTTTGTAATTAAAATTTAAACAGTCAAGTGAAGGCCACTTTGTGGTTAAGAGGACTGTAGGAAAACAGACTTGATCTGCTCACCCACAGGGGATTTTATCGCTGCGAAGTAACCTTATTTTTGGTACAAGTCAAAAATAAAATGGCTTTGAGTTTTTTTCTGAGTGGTTCAGGGAAAGAAATTAAGTGAAATTGGATCAAGATTTCCCTGCCTGCAGAGTTCTGTGGGCCTTGTGTGGGAAATCTAGATGACTTTTACCTATGAAGCTGTCCTGTTAATTCATCTCACAAAATGTGGCAATAGTCCTATTTGCTATTTCAATAAACAAATATCAAGTACTGATAGAGTACAGGTTTTTATTTCCCCTCGAACAAGTGTTTGGCATATATAAGGAGTTAGAAAAGACTGAATGGTTGGAATAATTGGGGAAAGTATATTTCTATTGTACATACTCCCTAGCTATAGTTGTACAGTCTATTCACACTCTTGCCTAGTTGGCCTCACAACTAAGTCCCAGCATAGTTTATTTTGATGGGACTATCTATGAGTATTAGAATAGTTTTGTTGTGCACAGCTCCTAAACTTGCCCATAAATGTATGGAACTTGTATAACTTCAATGTCAGTGGTTGTGGCACACTTATCCAAGTGATAGAATCAGTGCTCTGATTTCTGAAGAAGTCTGGATTTATCTAAACCAAATTGTGCTCCATGTTGAGCTTTCTTCTAACAGGTTTAGAAAATGATGCCAGGAGCAGTCCCTCAGAACTATCTGAGAGATTGCCTCCTGGGCTTGAATTCCTCAGGAAGTCCTCTGAATAAAACACAATTCTCAACTTAAAAAAAGATGCCATCCACGGCTCTGGAATACAGTTTGGAAAGAATCAGTATGTCCTTTATCAGAAGTGGAATTTGTGTATTTCCTTAAAATGTTTTGAGAACATAGGAATCTTTGCTTTTCTCTAGTGTATAAAATAAGAGTGTAAGTTCCTCTGTTAATTTTGGAGATGGTGGAGCTCGCTTTTATGCAGGACATCACTTTTTTTGTCCACAATGAACTCTACAAACTTTAATTCTCTGCATTCCAGGACCTGAATGACTTTGTTTCAATGCCAGTTTCTTCTGGGCACCCAATCGAATACCATTGTTTGCTTCAAAGGGCATGTGTTTTGTTCCTTCAAGTAATCCAAATGTATTTCTAATTTTGCCACTCCTCATTTTCCCTTCTTCTGTAAGGGCACCAAAATGTGTTTCTCTTTGGCTAGTATGCAATGTTTAATATTTCTAGCTTTAAAAGTCTAACACTAATCTTTTCTTTGTTGGTTGTGCTCCTTTCCCATCCTTACTGTGATGTCCGTGACCCTGCCTGGGTCATAAATTTTCTTCTAGTTCGTTCAGCCATAGATGTCCCTTAAATTAAAGCAAAACTTAGTCTAAGGTAGAAATGTTATACATTAGTCGATTTAACCCATTTATGTGTGGGTGCAACTTTGGAAACCCTGGGTTAACAGTATAAACCTAGTTTTCCTAAAAAGAAAAAAGAAAAAAATTTCCTAGCAGCTGTTATGAAAGGCATTCTCTCTTGTCTCATTTATCAGGAAAAAAATCTCGCAACTGTCAGAAACATTTTCATTTTTGGAGAAACTATATTGCAAAGTAAATTGGTTTCTTCTCCATTTGGCTAGGCATAAACTTATCATCTTTGACTAGAAACTCTGCTTGTTATTATTTTTCTTTACTCATTTTACTGAAGCTACAATGTCACTAAGTGTACTTTCATTCGTTTTACAGTTTTTAATCCTCTTTAATTTTCTTTAAATTAAAACTCTATTGCTTCCACCCTCTCTGTTCTGTCTCCATCCCCCATGTCCCCTACACAAACACACAGGGTTCATTTTAAGGATAGCAGTGATCTAGCTCAGGTTGTCTTTTCCTGTCTTTTAAAATTGTTTCACCAATCCTTTTTGGAATAATACCAAAAAGAATTAAAAGCTTTTATTCAGCCCTTTCAGTTAGAGGCAAATTCAGTTTTTAGGAACCCCAGGTTAGCATCAAGTGTTCCCCTTACCTATCCCAGCAATGTTTGACCCTCAACTTTATTAGTGTTTGAGTGTTTTACAAAAAGTTGTGTAAGAAGTTACATATTCTAGCACTCTGTTTGGCTCTGCTATTTCTGTGTAACGCATCATACTAATTATCAATTGTCTGACTGGTGACTTTGAATCATCGGGTGTGACCTATAGCAGTGGTCCCCAACCTTTTTATCACCAGAGGCCGGCTTCATGGAAGATAATTTTTCCACGGGGGGTGGGGTGGGAGGGGATGGCTCAGGCGGTAATGCGAGCGACGGGTGTGATGGGGGAGCCGCAGATGAAGCTTTGATCGCTTGCCCGCTACTCACCTCCTGCTGTGCGGCCCTGGGGTTGGGGACCCCTGATGTATAGAATAGAAAGTTGTTTTTTTTGTTTTTGGGGGTGTTTTTTTTTTTTTTTGCGTGTTTTCCTCCTTATCTCCCAGCTCAATTTTGTGGATGGTTTCTATTTTCTAATGTAAATTTACCCCTTTGGAATTTGGTTGTTGGCAATAATAGGAACTGTTTTTTGATCTGGGCGAGACAGTTTAAAAAGTGGACAGAAAGGAATCCGAACAGTTCTTATAGAAATCAGTCATCAGAAGCTCTTTTGAGTGCACTAGGGGGAAGTTAAGGGACAGAAAAGAGGGAGAATTTTGTTGCTTTAAGCAGCCCGCAGGTTCACGTACCAGCTCAAAAGCAAGTTGTAATGTTTCTACCCCCCACTCCATACCAGTTTCTTCTGAAAAATAGCAGCTCAAAATGAGGAACCCTTTTGAAAGCAAATATGGAAGTAAGAAGAATTATAATCCTTGTACTTTATAATGTTTTAGGCTATCAAACTGCTTTCCTATGAGCTGCTTTTTTCTCCCCAACACTGACGGTTGGACAGAGAACAATGTTCCCATCTTACAGGTGAGGAAGCTGCAGATTGGCAAGAATAGCAAATGGCTTGATTCAAATCACACAGCAAGTCAACCCATGTGAAACTAAAACAGGTAATATCTGCAGGCTGCTGAACACATTTCTGTGCCATAAACTATGACTTAGTGTTGAGTGGAAATTTTGTCAGACCTAATCTAAGAATAATACAAAATCTACTTATTGTAGAGAAAATATGCTTCTGAGGTATTTTTGTCTCCACTATTTATTTTAGCCAGCTATTTTCTTATTCATACGTTGGAAGGTCTACCCAAATTCCTAGGACTTCTGCATTAGGGCTTAGATTAATGACGTTTTATTTTTTCCCCTAAAAAAATTTTTTTTCTTTGTTGTTTAAAGAATGTCCCTGTACTACTGAAACAAAGGGAAACCTCCTAAATAATATTTTTAAAGACCAAGGTCAGCAATTCATAATCGAAGTTTACTGTTTTTGTAAATTGAAATGCGATTTTCTTGAAGGGAATGTGCTGGGTAAACTGATTATTTTGGTTCCCAGGCACTCATGGTAAAAATGTAAACTTTTTGGCATCTCTAAGAGATAGCTCTGCCTCCCACTTATTTGAAATTGTTTTGTTTTTTGTTCCACTTTTCCAGCCACATCAAATCTCTGGGTCAAAGATTAAACATACCTTGGCCCAGAGAGTTAAGAAAAATAATGAGATGTATTAGTAAAGTTTTTAGTAAGCTCTTTATAAATATAAAGAGGTAGGAAAGTTGGCCTATTTCATCAGTAGATTATGAGTTACTAACAAAAAACATAGGCCAGACTGCCCTAAATAGTCAAATAACATTTTTGGTGATTCAGTTCAGTAACTGCCTAGCCTCACTAATGCCTTTTTGTGACATTATAAAATAAATAGCTGATGACATAGGACTTTACAAAAAGAGCTCTTAAAAAAACACAAAGATATATGGCCTTTAAAAAAAAAAACTTTTATGAGATAACATTGTGATAGGTGCTTTGAGAGAAATATTTTTCCAGAATGGTTTTGTGGTTAAAAATAAAGGGCAGCTTTTGCATTGTTACGTATGGGTGGATGGTCCTCTTTGGGTTACTAAGAAATCACGAAGTGTTCCCTAAAGAGAAGGTCGAAAAACTACTCAGCAGAAAGAAAAGCATTGATTTCTGGTTTCTTCATTTTCTCTTATGATACGTGGTGACCTACCAAATAGATTCACATGCATATCAATATCCCGTTTTGAAGGAGAAGACATTATATTCATCATTAGCGGGAGTAAAATATTCAGATTCTTCACCATGGTGAAGTAGAGTACTACTAAATTCCCAATAGAGAATTATCAATTTCACAAAATAATATTCCTGTCTCTAGCTGACTTTTTCTCTCTTTGGGGTGTATTTACTATTTATTTTGTACCTTTGGTTTTTCCCTTTGGAGGATTTTACCTATTGCCGTCCTACTGTATTAAATATTCCATACATTGAAATAGGTTAGTAAGGAAAAGATTTCCAAACCCCACATATATCTGTTTTTGGTTCTTAACATAAGGGGGAAACAGTTTAAAGAGAAAGCACTTCAACATGTAGAAGGGAAAGAGATAATCTTAATTATGATGATTTCTATTCAGGATCAATATGTAGTGCTCTGCATACAAGGGAACACTTACTAGCAGTACTTGAAGACTTGTGAGTTGGAATTGCATGTTACTTGAAAGACCTAATTAAGCTAAATTTTGGTGCACAGCAGTTGTACATGATTTCATGTTTATGTAGCAAAATGCTTTGAAATGTACTAGTTTTGAAACATACATGTAAGATAGTTGTGAAAAGTGTCTATTATATTTTCCTGTGTGTCTCATTTATTTAGAGCATAAAGTTTTTTTTGATTGTTCTAACTGAATAAGGCTAAATGAATACTGTAATTGAAATTATATTTTAAATTTTGCCATGAGTTTTTAAAAAAACTATTGCAAATTGTATCATTCCTGATTACACAGAAATTTGTGGGTCGTTTTAAATAAATTTTATACTTCTATTTTGCACCTGGTGGTCTAATTTTTCTTTCCTCTTCAAAATCATATTTTTAAAATTTAATATCCAATAAAATTTTTAACTACAAAGGACTATAAGATTTAATATTTGGAGATGACCAAATGTATGGATTGGGTTCAACACAAAATCAAGATGGCTACACTTATGGAATCCTTATTATGAGGCAGAAGCCTTGCATTTTATGTAAGCTATTTATCCCCACAGTGATGCTATTAAGTAAGGACTCTTATCAGCCCCACTTTACAGATCAATTCAGGAGCTTAAAGTGGTTAAGCTCACACTCCTAGTTTTTAGCAAAGCTGTTAATCAACTTGGCTCTAGATTGACTCATGCCCTCCCTTGGATGTATCATTAGTTTAATAAAACTTAATCCTGAACACAGTATGCTAACAGTATTTTAAAGTTGACATCCTAAAGTATTTATTGAAACCTGAAATGAAAAAATATACTGACAATAGGTGTCTAGTGATATTCCAGCAAATATCACAGAAAAATAAGTTACTTTAAATTCATCTAGTTTGAAACCTACTTCTCTGTAGCATCCTGGTAGTCCTCTTCTTCCTTCTACTGATGGGAACAACTCCATTCCCCTCCACCTCCCCTTCCCCACCTCCTCCCCAGGTTCAGCTGGGCAGCTAGAGACTACATTTTCCACATTCTTCCTGACTGGTTGAAAGGGTGACATGTGAGATGCTGAACATACAAACAGACCTGGGCAACACCCTAGGGGATGAAAGAATAAACAGCTCAACTAATATCCTTTATCTATATCTTATTTCCCCCACCAGGGACTAGGGACCAGGGATTGAACCCAGGCAGTGAAAGCACTAAGTCCTAACCACTGGACTGCCGGGAAATTCCTGCCTTTATCTTTTAGATGCTCTTTAGACAACAGCTTGAGTAATATTTTATTTTTAAAAAAATATTTATTGGGGCTTCCCTGGTGGCACAGTGGTTAAGAATCTGCCTGCCAGTGCAAGGGACACGGGTTCGAGCCTTGGCCTGGGAAGATCCCACATGCCGCGGAGCAACTAAGCCTGTGCACCACAACTGTTGAGCCTGCGCTCTAGAGCCCGCAGGCCACAACTACTGAGCCAGTGTGCCACAACTACTGAAGCCTGTGCACCTGGAGAACAAGCTCCCAAACAGGAGAAGCCACGACAATGAGAAGCCTGCGCACCGCAATGAAGAGTAGCCTCTGCTCACTGCAACTAGAGAAAGCCCACACACAGCAGCAAAGACGCAACACAGCCAAAAACAAAAAGTAAATAAATAAATAAATAAATAAATAAAATATATTTATTGAGACTTCCCTGGTGGTACAGTGGTTAAGACTCCGCACTCCCAATGCAGGGGGCCCAGATTCCACCCCTGGTCAGGGAACTAGATCCCACATGCATGCTGCAACTAAGGAGCCTGCGTGCCACAATTAAGGAGCCCACCTGCTGTAACTAAGACCCAGATGCAACCAAATAAATATTTTAAAATTTTATTTATTTGTCTGCTCAGGGTCTTAGTTGCGACATGTACGATCTGTGTTGCCATGTGTGGGATCTTTAGTTTCAGTATGTGAACTCTTAGTTGCAGCATGTGGGATCTAGTTCCCTGACCAGGGACAAAACCTGGGCCAAGTCCCATGAGTGACGTTTTAAAACAGTAATCTTTTAAAAACAGATCTTGGGGGGAATTCCCTGGCGATCCAGTGGTTACAACTCTACGCTTCCACTGGCAGGGCCAGTTCGATCCCTCATCTGGGAACTAAGATTCCACAGACTGTGGTGTGGCCAGGAAAAAAAAAGAGATGTGAGAAATTGAACTCTGAAATACGTAATACATGTTGAAAGAAATTTTAAAAGACCTAAATAAATGGAAAGATACTCCATATTCATAGAATGGATACTTTATGTTGTTAACCCTGGGAATGTAAACTGGTGTAGTCACTGTGAAAACAGGTTCGCAGTTCCTCAAAAAGTTCAGTATAGAATTTACCAAGTAACCCAGAATTCCACTCCTAGGTATAAACCTAAGAGAATTGAAAACAGGAGTTCAAACAAATACTTGTATGTGAATGTTCATAGCAGCATTATTCATAATAGCCCCAAAGTGGAGACAATCCAAAAGATCAACTGACAAATGGATAAATAAAATGTGGTATTATCCATTAAAGATAATTATTTTAGCTATAAAATCGAATGAAGTACTGATGCCTGCTACAACTTGAATCTTGGACACAATATAGTAAATTACAAAAGCTAGCCACGAAAGGCCGTATGTTGTATGATTCTATTAATATGAAATGTCTAGGACAGGTAAATCCATACAGAGAAAGCCGATTAGTGGCTGCCTGGGGCTGGAGGGAGCAGGGATTAAGCAGTGACTGTTTAATGGGTAGGGGTTTGTCTCAAGGGAGGAGGCGATGGTGGTTGCTTTTCGTATTTAGATACTAAAAGCCCCTGAATTGTACAACAGAAAATACTTAGAGCAGTCAATTATACGTTAAAAGAATTTCATCTCAATTTTTAAAAAAAGTTAGCAGATGCCACTGGATATATCCATTCTCCCAAATACTTGTACAAAAAAAAGCGAAAAAACACAAAATGGCGGAAGCCTTATCGGATCACGTGACTGCCGATTCCTTTCCTTCCCACACTCAGGGAAGCCTTTTCCTTTGAGCTTGCGCAGAGACACAGGCTCATTATTATGCGAGGCCAAGGTAACCCTTCTTAGGCGCGCTCTAGTTCTAGCTGCGTAGTATGAGGGGTGAGCGCCTTGAAGTCTCGCTGGTAAGCGCGCACGTAGAACGCAGGCCCGTAAGCGCCGTTCCTCGGAGAGATGGGGAGGAGGGGAGAGGCGCGGAGGAAAAGGGGGAAGTTGGCGCATGCGCGTAAGGCTGACGGGTTTGAAATGGCTTCGGTGTTAACCGGGACCGGGTTCAGGTGAAGGTCTGGTCCTCGCGGTTGGAGCGGCCGGCGGCTGAGCCGGGGTTCTTAACGTCCAGTCGGATCCGCGGAAGGGCTGGGAGCGACCGATTTGGTAGCACGGCGTCCGTAGGCCGGCGACGGTGGGCCTCTCGTGGGACTGGGACGGGAGGGACACGGTCCCTTTTGTGCGGGTCGGAGCAGGCCCCGCGCGGCCGGCCCCTCCCCCACCGCCTCGCTTTTTTCCGGCGGCCCCTCGGGTGTCCCCGGCGACCATCAGCCTCATCCTCGGCCTGGCGGCCTCGAAGGGACTGCTGACCGCCGTCCCTAGCTCTCGAGCCGCTGAGGCTTTAGCCTCCTGGGCTGCGGTCCGGGACGTCGGGACCGCTCACGGCGGCACGGCTTTTGGGGGGTGGAGGCCTTCTCCGCCCCGCCGGGGGCTTAAGGGGATCAGGGCTCTCGGTATCCCCCTCTTGGCGTTCGCCTTGGCTCGTGGGACGGAGGATTCCGCCTCCCCTGGTCTGCGGCCCGCGAGGAGCTAGGGCTGGAGGAAGATGGATGGCAGAGCTCTGGCCTCTCCGAGGAGTGGGGGGAAAGGGAGTGCGAGGGCTGAGATCTTCGCCTCTTCTGGCTTGATTTTGGGTGGAGGGGTCTTCGCGATGGTTCTTTAAGGGGCAACCATTATTTCAACTGTCTTTCCCCTCGAGGGAGGGGAGAGAAAAGGAGCCCCCCAGTTCCTTCCCTGCTCTAGAAAGTAAGGAGATGTTCGTTATTTAAATGATATTCTTGAATCCCCTTATTCGGTGTCTCGTCCCAGCTTCCGTTATTGATTTCTCCACTTTCAGCCCCCAGCTCATTGCCAAAAGAAACACGCAGGCTATATTTCTTTTGAACGTAAGGCTGTGTACTTTTTATTGTTAAGAATTGGATAGAAAACAACAGATGGTATTCTCTTTAAATGTGACAGTTTGTAGTCGCAGAAGGAAGTGCCTTTCTTGTAAGTCTACCCCAAATGTCATATATTGAAATTGGGTACTTTTGGTGAACTACTTGATGTGAAATGTTTTTCCTGCATATCGGACGTTCATATGCCCCTTGTTATTTATACTTGGCCTACAAAGATGTCCTTGACAAATTGAACATTTCTTTAAAATAATACTTTTGTGATATTTGTAGTTTGGTTGAACTTTAACCTGTGGATCATTTCTTAATAGATCGCTGCTATAGAAGACAAACAAGTGAAGGTTTTCTCCCTCCCCCTTTTATCATGGCTCAGTTTGGAGGACAGAAGAATCCGCCATGGGCTACTCAGTTTACAGCCACTGCGGTATCTCAGCCAGGTCAGTCGTCTTCTGAACACATGTACTGTAGATGTATGTCGGGTTGGAGATAAAACTATGTGAATTAGGCTATGCATAATATTGTAAAAAAGTTTGCAAATGCTGTATGTTTTAAGCTTATCTGTGAAGCTTCTTTTAAAAATTCATGGACCAACTAGCAAAAATCTGTTTTACACAGCAGTTTGGACAGTTATATATAGTTTTTCAAACATTAAATTGATTAATTGGTTTAATTATGTTAGAGGTTCCTCATTTGTCATGTTAAGGTGTCAGTATTCATAAGTTATACTTAAAAATAAATGTATTAATCCATACTTTATAAAAACTATACATGACTGGTTTTCAGTTATTTGAATTTAAAGTAGAAACACCAGCTCTAAAGAATTTATCAAGCAAAGGAAAATGATAAATAGATGTAAAAGGAGCAAATGAATATTTACGTTTTCAAAATAAAGTCAACAAAAAGTCATTTTCAAAATAAAGTAACAAAATATGTCGTTGAAAGTGTTTGTTTCAATATTTCTTCCCATTGCTCTTAGGAAGACTTTTTTTTTTTTTTTTATACTGTTTCTTGACTTATGGTTTGAAAATTAAAGCAAGTTTCCTAAGGAGTTTACAGAATGAAATTTTGGGTTTCTTTGAGTACCCAGAAAAGTTTCACCTTATTCTGTTAATTTGAATATATTTTTATTTATGACATACCTGGTACTAGTTCTTTGCTGCATTTTACTTAAAATTTTGTTATTTGAGGTCAGTTGCAGAGACAATGTGATCGTCTAACTTCGGTGTTCTAAATATGATGGACATGATTATCTTGTTATATAGGTGACCTTTCTCTTTTTCTATTAATTAATTAATTAATTAATTTTGGGCTGCGGTGGGTCTTCGTTGCTGTGCACAGGCTTTCTCTAGTTGCGGCGAGCAGGGGCTACTCTTTGTTGTGGTGTGCGGGCTTCTCATTGCGGTGGCTTCTCTTGTTGTGGGGCACAGGCTCTAGGCGCGCGGGCTTCAGTAGTTGGAGCTCGCGGGCTCTGGAGTGCAGGCTCAGTAGATGTGGCGCACGGGCTTATTTGCTCCGCAGCATGTGGGATCTTCCTAGACCAGGGCTCAATCCAGTGTCCCCTGCATCGGCAGGTGGATTCTTAACCACTGTGCCACGAGGGAAGTCCTGGTGACCTTTCTCTTTAAGGAAATGGATACATTAGGGTTGTTATTTTAATTACTCTTGATTTGAGGGGTTAAATGATCAACAGTTACTTCTGCAGACAACTGAAAATAATATAAAATAATAGTTAAAGATTATGTTTATTCAGATCCAAATATTTCTCCTCTGTGTTAAATAGTGGGGAACCTGATAATGACTTAGTTTTTTTAATAAATTTATTTATTTATTAATTTATTTATTTTTTGGCTGCGTTGGGTCTTCGTTGCTGTGCGTGGACTTTCTCTAGTTGCGTCGAGCGGGGGCTACTCTTCCTTGCGGTGTGTGGGCTTCTCATTGCGGTGGCTTCTCTTGTTGCGGAGCACGGCCTCTAGGCGCGCAGGCTTCAGTAGTTGCAGCACGTGGCTCGGTAGTTGTGGCTCGTGGGCTCTAGAGCGCACGGTCAGTAGTTGTGGCACACGGGCTTAGTTGCTCCACGGCATATGGGATCTTCCCAGGCCAGGGCTCGAACCCATGTCTCCTGCATTGGCAGGAGGACTCTTAACCACTGCACCACCAGGGAAGTCCCAATGACTTAGTTTTGTTGAAACAGGAATTATTAGCAGCTACTTTGTGTCCAGAAACAAGTGCTGTGTACTGGTATTTTGGTAAACTAAGCATGTTTACCTGTTTTTTCCTACATATAATTTGTTTTAATTTCGTACCAGTATTGTTCCAGTAGAATAGCTGTTATGGTGGAATTCTATTGTCTGTAGCTCTTAACATTTGTATTATAATTACTTAAATGTATACTATACTGTTTGTTTTCATTTTAAAACTTCTATTTTTTTTAATAAGTTTATTTATTTATTTTTGGCTGAGTTGGGTCCTTGTTGCTGCGCATGGGCTTTCTCTAGTTGCAGCAAGCGGGGTTTCTTCTTCGTTGTGGTGCGTGGGCTTCTCGTTGCCATGGCTTCTCTTGTTGCGGAGCACGGGCTCTAGGCAGACGGGCTTAGTTGTTCCGCGGCATGTGGGATCTTCCCGGACCAGGGCTCGAACCTGTGTCCCCTGCATTGGCAGGCGGATTCTTAACTGCTGCACCACCAGGGAAGCCCAACAGTTTCTATTTGTGCTGTAGGAAATTATTTATGGATTTTCTGGGACCTGTCATTAATCACAGTTTTTCAAAATCTGATATATATTGTTTTTTTTTAATAAAATCTGATATTTTATTGATACATTATGACTTCAGTAACTAGGCAAGTGTTTTGTTAGCATCTGTGCTTAGTTTTCTTACAAAAATCCTGGAGTAGTTTCTAAGTGGAATTCTAGTGACAATGTTTTTATTAAAATATTTAATTTTTAGGTGCTATATTTTGAGCTGTTTCCTGAAAGCCTGATACAATATTTTCTAGCCTTCATTTTCAAGTCTTTGTGACTAATCATTATCTTATTAGAGTTGATTCTCAGAGCCAAACTAATTTCTATCAAAGTTGAATTTTTTTCAACCCTAAGGCAATTAGAATTTTGTTTACACCTTAAAAACCTTATAGTTTTATTTACACCTCATTTCAATGGAGAACATTTTAGCCTAAGTATATAATGCCTTAAGTTTTCTCCTGGCAGCTTCAACTACAATTTGAGAAAAAATTTCAGCAAAGAGCATTAAAAGGACTTAATCTGGGTAATAGTATAGCTACCTGTTTTATTCTAGTTAAAAAAAAAAAAAAAAAAAAATATATATATATATATGCATGCCAGATATATTAGTATCAGAGGTCAATGTCATAAATCAAATAATCACGCAACAGAAAAAGGTTAACTGAATAATTCAGTTCAAATGAAATATTTTGATCTTTGTGGCTATGTATCTGACTCATTTTCTCCTGAAAGCAATATAAAAAATTACTACTGTTTCCTTTTTGTATATAACTTAAGGTGGTTTTGTTCAGTTAATGGCTTTGCTATTCCATTTTCTAGCAAGGTTATCTTGCATTTGTACTAACTCTGAAAATTCTCAGCTAACAGTGATTTGAAAATTTCAGTGCATTCACACAGGTGACGTATTTAAAATAAGATTAAAAACTTCAGTAAAAGCATGCACACTAGCACTTTATTGCTGAAATCTGTCGTAAAGTCCAAGATCAGTATTTGAATTGTTTCTGATTAATTTTAATGCTGAGTCTGTTCAATTAAGGAGTTAGTAATTTCTACATGTCTGTCATTTAATTTTCTTTTCCTTTATTTCCCGTATTCAAACATATATCAAACCTTGACTTTTTCCCCCCTTGAAAATGCCTCAAATATATTCCTCTATTTTACATTTAGGCCCTTTGCACTTTACATGTAGATAACTGCATCAGCTTTCTCTTGCTTGCAGATCTTATGCCAAAGTCTCTCACCTAACTTTCAGGCCCTTCCATACGTTTCCCAAAGCTTTATATCCTAATCTGTGATGCTTACCGTAAATCATTCACTTAAGTCAGGATGCTCTTTTCCCCATGTATCACTTAGTCATACTCTATATTTATTATTCTCTATTAAGTTCTCACTGCTTTTATTTGCTTTCCTCTTTTACTGGATATGTTGCTTATTATTTCTCCCCCAGCTCCAGTCAGATATGATATTCCTAAAGCATAATTTCTATCTAAATTACTGAACTTTCCGAAGCTGAATGGGCCCTGAACTAGATTCTGTCTCAGTTCTTTTTTCTAACAGATGAAGAATTTGAGGCCCAGAAAAGTGAAGAAATTTGTTTATCAACAGAAGGTCACAGAAGAGTCCAATGTTAGGACCTCAAAATAGTGGTTATTGTTTCTTCCATTACTCTGTTCTTTTATTCATCCTCAAAAATATCTTCAAGGACTTTTAGAATACAGTCCAGATTCCTTGAGATGGTATTCAGGATCTTCTGTATTTCCAGCCTCATTTCTCATATCTCCTACACTGAAATACTTCTTTTTAAATATTTACCCTCTTTTCTATCTCCTAGCTGAAGTGCTGTATTACATATTCAATGACAGTCATAATTGGGACCAGAGCTTTAAGGTTTGAAAGCTTAACAATTTTCTGTCGTGTAAAGGGACATTGAGAGAGAGAGCTGGCAAATCACTGACTGAATCTTTAAATATCCCTTAGATTAATTATAGTGACTTAGGAGTATCTTCAGTATATTTGACTCAAAATATTTGCATGTGTATATGTACATAATTGCAACAGTATTAAAATGTTTGGGTGGATTTAGCCAATTCAGACCTATTTTCTCACCCATTTCTTTGACCATTTGTAAGATGACTACATTCTGGCTATAGACCAAAAAATGAACTAGTTCCGGAGTTAAGATCATAGTGCTATGTGGTACTTTAACACAGGTGACTGAGGCTAATACAATTGTTTTAAATGTGACTTCATTTAAAATTGTTTTATATGAATTTTATTTTATTTTATTAGTTTATTTATTTTGGCTGTGCCATGCGACTTAAGGGATCTTAGTTCCCTGACCAGGGATCGAACTCGGACCCATGGCAATGAAAGCACCCAGCACTAACCTGGACTGCCAGGGAATTCCCTATACAAATTTTTTTTTTTAATTAAAAATTTTTATTTATTTTTGGCTGTGCCATGCAGCATGTGGGATCTTAGTTCCCTGACCAGGGATGGAACCTGCACCCCCTGCATTGGAAGCATGGAGTCTTGACCCCTGGACTGCCAGGGAAGTCTCCCCTGTACAAATTTTAAAGGTCACACTTCATTTAAAGTTATTACAAAATATTGGTTATATTTCCTGTGCTGTACTATATGTCCTTGTTAGCTTATCTTACACTCAGTAGTTTGTACCTCCCGCTCCCCCACCCCAATCTTACCCATCCCTGCCTTCTCCCCGCTGGTAACCACTAGTTTGTTCTCTGTATCTGTGAACCTGCTTTTTTGTTATAATCACTGGTTTGTTGTATTCTTTAGATTTCACATATAAGTGATATCGTATAGTATTTGTCTTTCTTCTGTCTGACTTACTTCACTTAGCATAATGCCTTCCAAGTCCATCCATATTGCTGCATATGGCAAGATTTCATTCTTTTTTATGGCTGAGTAGTATTCTGTTGTATATGTATACCCCATATCTTCTTTATCCATTCATTTGTTGATGAACACTAAAGATGCTTCCATAAAATATGACTTCATTTTTTCTACCTCTTTAATCTGGCCCACTGGTTGTCTTTTAAAACCCCTATCTCTTGAGTCAGAAGTTCAAATTGTTAAACTGCAAGATTCATGATCCTTTTCAAACAAATAATAGCTGATGTACTATGTATACTTATATTCGTTATGTCTTGATAGAGCTGGATATTTCCAACTCATTTGGTAGAAAAAGAAGATTGCAGGAATTCCCTGGCTGTCCAGTGGTTAGGATGCGGCGCTTTGCCCACTTTCATTGCCGGGGCCCAGGTTTGATCCCTGGTAAGGGAACTAAGATCCTGCAAGCCAGCATGGCCAAAAAGATTGCTATTGGTGTGGGCTTAACTCTTGTTAAACACTACTACTGCTATGTAACAAGAAACTGTCTCCAAAACATTGTTCTAAGAGTAAAAAAAAAAAAAATGCACAGAAATCTGTTAAGGTTAAGCCTCATTGTTAATACATATTTTCTCCCTTATCCTCTGAGCTTGCCTTATTTGTGCTCTCATCCAGTGAGAGCTGCATCAACATACCAAACTACACACCAGTGAGTGCCCGTCTCTCTATCCTTAGTTGAGTGTGCAACTCATGTTTATGCATTTGTGGCTTCTCTTGCACTATGTGTTTTATGATCTGGGAAATAATTTTGTTCTATTATAGCTGAAAATGGAAGTAACCTTGAAAGTTGGAATATTAACTTTGGGTGATACAAAACTCGTTGAAAGAAATGGAGTTGAAAACTAGGTAGATATCTGAGGCATTCAAGGATGGAAGAAATCATGACATTACAAATAGTGTCTTTAACTTCCTGGGAGGGTTGACCAACATACTTGAGTAGTAGCTACAAGAGACTATGGCCAGGATCACTAGTCATCACTTCCATGGAACTTCAAGAGAGTGGAAGAGCTGTTGTCTGCCAGGCTATTAATCTTTATAGAGACTCCCATATAACACTGACTTATTTAAGGCTTTGCCTCTTCTTTATAGAACAGTTCTCTCCACTAAGTAGAATTTTCTGTGATGATGAATATATTCTGTGTCTTCATTATCTAATATGGTAGCCACTAGCCACATGTAGCTCTTGAGCCCTTGAAATGTGGTTAATGTGACTGAGGGACTGAATTTCTAATTTTATTTACTTTTCACTAATTTAAATTGAAATAACCATATATGGCTGGTGGCTAGTGTATTGAACAATGTGGTTAGTATAGAAGATTACAACATTTAGAATATGTTATATTTAAAATACTATTTTGTGCCTTAATTTTTTTTAATATGCCCATGACTTATTTATTTTACAACTGGAAGTTTGTACCTTTGACTCCCTTAATTTCTTATTCTTAATGCCTTAATTTCTAATTCTTAAAAAGTAATGAGTATTTCCAGTTATTTGGGTACATTATGGGCTTAGAATAGTACCTCAAAAGCAATAGCAATGCCTTGACCAGTGAGTTGTCTGATTGTAAGAAAGTTATCTGTGTATGAGGGCATCAAAAGTTTTGAATTTCTATGAAATCTAATCTTTAAAGATCACTTTTTAGGAAGGATGTTGAGTTGAAGATGACACTTAGGAGACTTGTTCACTTGATTTAAAACTTGGGTTTATACGTGTTTTAGTAAATCCACAAGTTATAAAGAGAATCCCCCACGTCTTTATGTTGTTTTTCTTTCCATACAGTGTAAGATTGCTTTTGAACATATATTGATATATGGAAATTTCGAAGGATAAAGCATTGCTTGACGAGTGCCTTAAAAAAATTTTGCAAAAGATGAAAAAAATGAAGTTTCTCGGATTAGCTTGAGGGTTTTTTGTTTTTTTATTATTTTATTTGTTTTTATTTTTTATTTATTTATGTAAATTTATTTATTTATTTTTGGCTGCATTGGGTCTTCGTCGCTGTGTGCGGGCTTTCTCTGGTTGCGGCGAGCAGGGGTTACTCTTCGTTGCGGTGCTTGGGCTTCTCATTGCGGTGCCTTCTCTTCTTGCAGAGCACAGGCTCTAGGTGTGTGGGCTCAGTAGTTGCAGCACGCAGGCTCTAGAGAACAGGCTCAGTAGTTGTGGCGCACGGGCTTAGTTGCTCTGTGGCATGTGGGATCTTCCCAGACCGGGGCGCGAACCGTGTCCCCTGCATTGGCAGGCGATTCTTTTTTTTTTTTTTTTTTTTTTTTTGCTGTACTCGGGCCTCTCACTGTTGTGGCCTCTCCCGTTGTGGAGCACAGGCTCCAGACGCACAGGCTCAGCGGCCATGGCTCACGGGTCCAGCCACTTCGCGGCACGTGGGATCTTCCCGGACCGGGGCACGAACCCGTGTGCCCTGCATTGGCAGGCGGACTCTCAACCACTGCGCCACCAGGGAAGCCCGGCAGGCGATTCTTAACCATTGTGCCACCAGGGAAGTCCCAGAGATTTTTTGTTTTTTTAGCCTAAGTCTGCTTCTAAGTAGTTTTTTTTTTGATTGAAGTATAGCTGATTTACAGTGTTGTGTTAGTTTCAAGTGTACAGCAAAGTGATTCAGTTATGCATATGTGTGTATATATATATATATGAGGTTTTGAATTTTATTATTTCAGAAGGATCACCCATCTTAGTAAAGATGGATAATACATCTTAGGTATAAGGGTAATAAGGATTTTTAAATTTGTGAGTTTGATAAGATCAAGGGACAACAGATGGGACAGGTTTCTCTTATGTGTTTTAATGGTGTGTTCACTGGTATTCAGTATGTCATAACTACTAGTATGTCATAAAATGAAAGCTTCAGTCATATGAAACTGATTTTACATTTTAGAAAATAATATATTTTACATTTGTCCTTAAAGCTTTAAGGAAACTTACCCCTTAGATTTACTTATTAACCTCTGGTAGCCTTTGGTCATTTAGGGCTCGTTTCATAGGTTTGTCTGTGGAAGTATTGTTACATAGTTATAAGTATATCTGTTTCAGATGGGCCATGAGGCCTTCAACAATCATATTGAATCAGGTACAGATAAATGAACAGACTGTTCCAATCTGGGTAATTGGAAAAAAATCTCCAACTGATAAGTGTTAGGCCACTTATGGAGAGAGAAAGATTAAGTCAGAGATTCATACCTTTGTACTTTGTAAGTATAGAATTATCTTACAGAATATTGATTATAGAAATTCACAAGAAGAGTGGAGAATGCTATGAACAGGTTTTTCAAGGATACCTTCTTAGATAGCCACAAAAAAGAGGAGCATTAATAAATTTTAATGAAATGTACTTTATTGAGGTTAAAATCGCAAAGGTAAATGATTTTAAAGAGAGCTACATTATACAGACATATAAAAGCCACAACCACATGCACAGTGATTTCACAAAATTTGAATTAACTAGCTAGTAGTGCGCAGCAACTACTACAATGTCAATTTCCTTCCCATAAAGTTCTCCTACCAATCAGTCTGCTTTGTAGTTTCTAATTCATCACATTGACTGTCAGCAGTGGAAAAGAGATTGTGGATATCAGCTATCATCCCACTTACTAAATGCTGTGTAGGAAAAAAAGAGCTCTTTCTATTAGCCCTGAGCCCTTCTGTGGCAGCTGTCAGTACTTTCCGGTGTTCTGGAAATTGGTACCAGCAGATCTGAGGTCAGAGCTCAGGTGGGTGAAGGAGATGCATGCGGGTATGGTACTTGAATCACAAGATGTTACTTTTGTCAAGTGCAGAACATCCCAATCTAAGAATTTTAAATACTAATAATTTTTCCTAGGTTCTTTCCCTGTCTTGTGTTTACAAGAGAATTTTGCTTTTGTTGTCCTAAAACAGTGGTTCTTAACCTTTTTTGGGTCCGTTATCCTTTTGAAAATCTGATGAAAGCTTTGGACTTTCTTGTCTGTAATTTTACACACAGTTTCAGAAGGTTAACAGGAACTACTGGTTAGAACCTGTGCCCTAGTTTCATTACCTTTATCTCCATTCTCACTGCAGTTAACTTCATTTTGAATTTACGTTGGTGTTAAGTCATTTCTCATTTCTTTCTATTTAAATTAACTTTGTTAGTCTTGGTTTCTCCTTTCTGCCCATCTGTGGCGTCTGACTTACCTTAAAAACAAGAGAGATCTAGAAAAATGATACAGATGAACTTATTTGCAAAGCAGAAATAGAGACACAGAGGTAGAGAACAGACATATTGGGGCAGGGGGATTGGGATGAATTGGGATATTGGGATTGACGTATATGTACTACTATGTATAAAATAGGTAACTAATGAGAACCTAGTGTAGCTCAGGGAACTCTACTCAGTGCTCTGTGGTGACCTAAATGGGAAGGAAATCCAAAAAAGAGGGGATATATGTATACGTATAGCTGATTCACTTTGCTGTGCAACAGAAACTAACACAACATTGTAAAGCAGCTGTACTCCAATAAAAATTTAAGAAACAAAAACAGGGCTTCCCTGGTGGCTCAGTGGTTGAGAGTCCGCCTGCCGATGCAGGGGACATGGGTTCGTGCCCCGGTCCGGGAAGATCCCACATGCTGCGGAGCGGCTGGGCCCGTGAGCCATGGCCACTGAGCCTGCGCGTCCTGAGCCTGTGCTCCACAATGGGAGAGACCACAGCAGTGAGAGGCCTGCGTACCGCAAAAAAAAAAAGGGAATAAGAGATTAATGTTGTAAGGGTCTAGAATTGTGTATTCAGGACATTCAGTAGGTTTTTTTCCCCACCTTAGATTCTTTTTTTTTTTTCCTCAACCTTTTTTAATTTTTAAAAACCAGTGTTTTAGCAGGGGATAATTTGTAATTTATATTAATTCCAAACATGATTTCTGGGATTTGTTTGTTTGTTTTTGCCTAAGTTTGTTGTTGGTTTGTTTTACCTTTGAGTAGAATTAACCTGGACTCTTAAACAACTGATCGATGATGAACCTCACACTTCTAAAGATTTTCTGGTAGATTCTAGACTATGTGCTTTGGTTAATTCATTAATGATTTCTGTTCTTTTCCTGTAAGGCACAATCTTGTTCTTTCTGTAGGGTTATTAACTTAGTAGCTATAGAGCAGCATTTTTTTTAGTTATTCTCAGATATAAGCAAGATGCTTTGGAAAATGGAGTGTTACATGAGCAAATATTGTTTTTATGGCGACCTCTTTGAGATTCACAATGCTTAGTGGCATATTAAAGGTTCTGAGGATTCCTGCAGTAAAAATATGTGCTTATTAATTCACTGTTTTCTAAACTTTTTAAACCTTGAACCCCTTTTTCCCAAACTTTAATGTCCCAGGAAGCTAGTCATTACTCTAGGAGATACAGTTTGGGGAAGTGCAGTGCTAGACTGCTGTTTAGTGCTTTGTGTTTTTAAACTGTTCCTATTGTCTGTTTCCTAGTTTTACAGTTCTTTAATAGAGTAGAAGTACATGAAAATTCTCTCCAGTAGGATGTTTTAAGGGTGGATCACTTCCAGCAACGCTGTCCTTAATGTATGATTCTAATCTGCTTGAAGATAATACATTCTAGATTAGTAAAATAAGATGGTTTATTTTCTGCTTTTCTTACTAAAAATATTTCTCAAGGGTACTTTAGCCACTTGGTCTAGGTAAGGTTGGTTGGGTTCATTCTGTAGTTTAATTTATAGATTAATGTTTTCTTATATCTGTCATGACTTGAGCATATATTTAATATAAAGCCATTGGAATCTGAGGTGGGGCATGAATCATTTAAATTCAACAAGCATTAGTAAAATTTTTCTTTAGGTTTTTACTAAGCAGTGACAGACTGTAATTCATTACTAAGCACTCATTGAAAATTCCTGGACAGGATCCAAATAATCTTGATTTTTTTTCCCCCTCTTTCTAATCTCATTTTAGCTGCATTGGGTGTTCAGCAGCCATCACTCCTTGGAGCATCTCCTACCATTTACACACAGCAAACTGCATTGGCAGCAGCAGGCCTTACTACACAAACCCCAGCAAACTATCAGTTAACTCAAACTGCAGCATTGCAGCAACAAGCTGCAGCTGCAGCAGCAGCATTGCAACAGGTGAATCTTTAATGGGTTTTAATATGTGACATGCAGAACTTTCAAATCTGAGTAGCTAGGGTAGGTACCTTCACATTTTAAAGAATGAATAGTTGTGGGGTTCTATTATGCTTATTGTTTTATTCTGGTGATAAAAATTCTTTATGCCCAGGACATACAGAGAGATGTAGTTGCATAGTCAAAATTCTTAAGTTCTTGTATCTTAATTATTTGAATAAAATTCCATTCTTGATGAATCCCAAAGTATAAGTAATCATTATTTTGTTTATTTTAGATGAAGTGTAGATGTTCCAGAAAATTTCTTTTTGGTTTAATTCTGGTTATGTATTTGAATGTATATATATATGTATATGGCTTTTTGAGAATGACTAAAACTAATGTCCATATTTTTCTTTTAAAAATCTTTTTTCCAGCAATATTCACAACCTCAGCAGGCCTTGTATAGTGTGCAACAACAGGTTAGTTTATATTTTCCATGTTAAAAACTGATTTTTAAAAAGTCATTTGTTCCAACTGAATTTTTGTAGATTTTATTTCCCATCAGTAGCCTTAATGTGTGATTTGAATTCTTTTGGGGTGGAGGAAATGTGGTGGGTAAAACGGAATGTCTCCAAGGGAGAGGAGGACAGGAGAGAGGTCCTGAAGACTCAAATCCTCATCTAGTAGCCAGTCCTTGTCACATGTTTCTAAGAAAGCATGCAGAAGAATCTGGAAAGAATCACTCTATTAATGAGTCTTTGGCCCAGTACTCTTATTTGAAACCTCTAGCCCTCCTGTGCTGTACTGGACCACATGTGAAAATGAAAAGCTCCTTTTTCCCATTTGAAGCTAAACCGTAGACAGACCTTTGGCTTTCAGCCTGTATTTATTTAAAACAATGGAACCCTGCCTTTTTTTCCCCGAATGAAATTGTGTATTGAAACCTAATATATAAAATATAAAAATAGTGTTGAAAATGGGAGGAAGCCTCCCCTTGTAGTTCTCACCCCTATTCCCAAGGCACATTTGAACAATTTGAAAACTCCTTACTTAGACTAAAAGTTTCTTTGGCTCCTTTTCCCTAAGCTTATACTCTAATCATATTCTTCAAGGGTTATTATATCTGGGATGGTAGAAAGAGGTAACAAAGTGAACCCAAGGAGAAGCATATCAAGCAAAGAAGAGTTTGACTTGCTCAAATCTAGATGGGTTCCAGTCTAAGCACCCATTCTAGGTTTTCCAGGGTTAAGAGGTAGTCTTTGTCCCTTCTCAGTGCCATTAAGGAAGCTTCAGGAAAGTATAGCAGTCAGGAGAGGAAAAGGGGATACAAGAGACAAGGACCAAAAACTTGGATCCAGAGACCACTGTGGAGAAACAAAAGGCTTCTTAATCCATTAACACTTGTCCCTAGATCCATGCCCCAATTTCATCCTTGCCTGTTAGGTTTCAGAAGCATTTCATTTGCCCTGAAGATTATAGTATCCCACTAATAATTGCTTTAAACTTCTAAAAAATTGATAAGAGATTGGGGTCCAAGTTGGCTATCTTGTTTTCAGATACCCTTAGACTTATTTTAGTACTGTTAGGAAATACATTATTAAAGCCTGTGTTTTATTTTGAACCACATGAAAATGGCAATACTCAAATGTTCTTGCCCTAAAAACATGCCATTATTCATCCATTCTTAACTTACAGAAAAATGGAAATTTGATAGATTTAACCTTTAGTACATGTCGACCTAGGTAAACAGTGTTTTGAATTAGAATGTCATATAGATTGTTTTCTCCTAGCTTATTTTTAAGTCTGACAAAGATTTATTGGGAAGCTTATTAGTCATAGTAAATAAGAAGTCATGAACAGAAGAACTGTGATCTTCAGATTCTGCCATTGGGCTTAAAACACTAGTTAGAAGCTAATAAGCATTAAGGATGTCTCAAGGGAAATCTTACCTAAGTCCAAATCTTACCCTGACCAGGATATCCACAAACACAGAAATGATGCCCATGTTCTCCTCAGACTGCTTACCTGGGCAGTAGGAAAAAAGACCTTTTCCTCAAGCTATTAAGCATCATCAGGAGATTCCTGCTCTTCTAGCTGTAACCATGGGACACTAGTGCATGATAGACAACTCCAAGCTGGGCAGCTTGAAAAGAATGCTGAAGGATGACAGGGAGCAAGCAGGGATAAGTATTTCTTTGGAGACCCTCCTGATGGTTAATACAGACACAGTCCTGAGGCTTCAGAAAGTTTACTTCTGTTCCAGAGTTTTAAAATTTCCCCCTTCCCACCAATTCCTTTTGCTTTCTGGTAATGTTATACTTTGCTATTGCCAGAGAAACTATGTCAGGGTGTATGGTCCTTTATGGTCCCCATACCTTTGGCAAGTCTGACTGTAAGGACTGCTTCTCATATTAGGGGGATATATATGAATTGGACAGCGAGTAATATTTTAGATACAGGTAGCTTACGGATGATATTGAACCATTTCTATAGCATGGTAATTAATATGGGGCAGAAGTAGAAATTTACCCCTCTAGGGACTTGTGGGGTTTTTTGGTGGGTGTTATTCCTCTGAAATAACAAAAAAAAAAATTCTTTATCATTATTGAATGAGTTAGTTATATTTAAGGTCTGCAGTTGTTAAAAATAGTTGTAGGAAACCTTATACCTAATGACCTCTGTTACTTTTCACATATTTCTTAATTAGAAATAAAGTACTTATTTAATAGGAATTTTTCCTTTTGTAAAACATCTGTGAAACAGCAGTTCTGATTGATTCTTTTATCTTTACTGCTTTTGTTTGTTTTTCCTGTTTTTAGTTGCAGCAACCTCAGCAGACCCTGTTAACACAGGTTAGTTTGGCATTACTTTATTTCTTATGAATATCTGAATGAAAAGTAGACCAAAGTTTTATTCCTATTCTAGGTTTTCTTTCAGGGTTTTTTTTTTTTTTTTTAATTAATTTATTTATTTATCTGGCTGTGCCGGGTCTTAGTTGCGGCATGCCACGTGCGGAATCTTCGTTGTGACATGAGGGATCTTTACTTGCGGCATGCGGTCTCTTAGTTGTGGCATATGGGATCTAGTTTCCTAACCAGAGATCGAACCCTGGGCCCCCTTCATTGGGAGTGCGGAGTCTTAACCACTGGACCACCAGGGAACTCCCTCTCTCAGGGTTTAAAGATGAATATTTGTTGGATTCATGTAATAGTTTTAGCAATATAATGTTAAAGATGGAAAACATGTTTTTGTTTTTTCTTTTATGCTGTTTGATTGCTGTTCCTGCTGTGATCTAGTTTGAATAAATATGAGATCTTATTTTAAATTTAATACTGATTTTGGCTTTTACATTTTCTTTGTAGCTAGTATTTTTAAGAATGTTTTTGTACATGTTATATCTTTTTTACTTTGACCTTAGGAGGTGCATTATCAGCTTGATTTTTCAGCAACATTAAAAAGTTTGTCAACTTTCGATATGTAATGCTACTTTAGGCTTTGTGGACCACTTACAGTCTATGTTGCATATTTTTTTTTCTTTTTAAACAATTCTTTAAAAGTGTAAAAACTGGGAATTCCCTGGTACTCCAGTGGTTAGGACTCTGTGCTTTCACTGCCAAGGGCCTGGGTTCGATCCCTGGTCGGGGGACTAAGATCCTGCAAGCCACACGCCGCAACCTAAAAAGAAAAAAAAAAAGTGTAAAAACGACCCTTGGCTTGTAAGTTTGTGTAAAGATCATAAGCTGTGGGCTGGATTTGGCCCGTGGGTTGTGGTTCACTGACCCTTGGTGTATGCAACTGTTAAAAAGAAAGCAGAACTTCTAATAATAACTGGAGACAGTGATTGCCCCATGGATAGGGAACTAGGTAGCTAAGGAACAGGAATAGGTGATAAAGCTTTTTACTGTATAACCTTTTGTACCTTTATAGTCTTGAACCTGTTAGTTACTTTAAAAAAATAAAGTATACTTCAGTTGAGAAATAAACCTCACTTTGTATTTATTAAAGAACTAAAATTGGGACTTTGCTGGTGGTCCAGTGGTTAAGACTCTGTGCTTCCACTGCAAGGGGTGTGAGTTTGATCCCTGGTCAGGGAGCTAAGATCCCACATGCTGCACAACCAAAAAAAAAAAAGAACTAAAATTGATGAACACCTACGTCCTATTTTCAATCTCCAATAGTAGGATTTTCAGACTGAATAGAAAAGCTGTAAAAGTTAGTCTTTGCTTAGAATAACACTTCCCAAAGTGTGCCCATAAAGCATTAGTGTCTTGTCTTACTATGTTAAAGAAACTTTGTGAGAAAATTTTGTGGCTACAGTTTAAGAAATGCTGAGTTCCTTTAATATATATATAGGACTTAACTTTTCTTTTTAATTGTAGAACTTAGAGACTTGCTTTATTGGGCAGGTGTAAAACGAATTATGGAATTCATTTGAGTTGAAGAATCAGATGATCCTTTCTTTTTAATGGTTTTATTTCTGTTTACATACAGAAGTTTTAATCAGTAATATGTTGTTATTCATGTTTGATGGTGTCAGAAAAGACCAATGAAAGTGTTAGCTTTCCTCCCAGTTTGAGATATAATTGACATATAACATTGTATTAGTTAGTATAAGGTGTACAGCATGATTTAATAATACGTATATATTGTGAGATGATTTCCACAGTCAGTTTCGTTAACGTGCATCACCTCATGTAAGTGAATTTCTTTTTTCTTCTGATGAGAACTTTCAAGATCTACTCTCTTAGCAAGTTTCAAATGTAGGATGCAGTATTGTTAACTGTAATCACCATCCTGTACGTTACATCCCCACTGGAAGTTTGTACTTTTCAAACACCTTCACCCATTTCCCCCACCACACCCCCTCCTCTGGCAGCCACCAATCTGTTTTCTGTTTTTATGAAGCCTTTGTTTTTTTTAGGATCCACATATAAGTGAGATCATATATATATTTGTCTTTCTCTGACTTATTTCACTTATCTAGGACTTTCCTGAGTCTTTGTTATGCCATTATGGATTTTGAATTTCTAAGAGGGGGCTAGAGTATGCGGTGTTTTTTTAACTCATTGCACTGTGGTGACTTTTTCCTGAAACGTCCTATGGAAACTTTCATCTGAGGGAACTTAATCATGAAATCGATCAAAAATAACATAATTTTTCAGACTTGATTTTCATCTTCAAGGTGTACGTATGTGTTTTCTAACTTCAAATTGTTTTTAGCATTTTGAGCTATTTTTAACTAGTTTTAAGTTCTAGACTGCTTCATATCATTACCTTAATTTGGTGTTGATTTTGTTTTATAGCCGGCTGTCGGACTGCCTACAAGCCTTAGCTTGTCAACTCCTCAACCAGCAGCTCAGATAACTGTATCATATCCAACACCAAGGTCTAGTCAGCAACAGACACAACCTCAGAAACAGCGTGTTTTTACAGGGGTGGTTACAAAACTACACGATACATTTGGATTTGTGGATGAAGATGTATTCTTTCAGCTTAGGTAAACTTCATTAGGTGTTGACAAATGCCTTCTTGTATTTAGCATTAAGTATATTGATAAGACACCTACTTAACTGTGGCATGGAATTATGGTTTAGCTCTAATTTTCTGCTTTAATCATTCAACCTGTACCTGTGACATTTTTTTTTAATTAATTAATTTAGGCTGCATTGGGTCTTCGTTGCTGCACATGGGCTTTCTCTAGTTGTGGCGAGCAGGGGGCTACTCTTCGTTGTGGTGCATGGGCTTCTCATTGTGGTGGCTTCTCTTGGTGTGGAGCACAGGCTCTAGGCACACGGGCTCAGTAGTTGTGGCTCGCGGGCTCTAGAGCGCAGGCTCAGTAGCTGTGGCGCACGGGCTTAGTTGCTCCGTGGCATGTGGGATCTTCCCAGACCAGGGCTCGAACCCATGTCCCCTGCACTGGCAGGCGGATTCTTAACCACTGTGCGAGCAGGGAAAGTCCCCTGTGACATTTTTTGATGGAGAATGTGACTGAAGATATCTTTTTATTATTGAACAAAGTAGTCATCATGAATTCTTTATAAATGTTTTGTAGGAGTGAGTTTACATTTCTAGCTGTTCATGAGCAGACTTACAGTGAGATTAAAAATTGAAGGGGTTGGGCTTCCCTGGTGGTGCAGTGGCTGGGGGTCCGCCTGCCGGTTGAGGGGACGCAGGTTCGTGCCCCGGTCTGGGAGGATCCCGCATGCCGTGGAGCAGCTGGGCCCGTGGGCCGTGGCCGCTGGGCCTGTGCGTCCTGAGCCTGTGCTTCGCAACGGGAGAGGCCACAACAGTGAGAGGCCCGCGTACCGCAAAAAAAAAAAAAAAAAAAATTGCAATAGTCATACGCCTTTTAAAATTTAATCTTTTGTTTGACATATCTAATGACATGTATGTAAAATATTTTAGTTGAAAACATGATAGGATTAAATGACTTGGGCTTCCCTGGTGGCGCAGCGGTTAAGAATCCACCTGCCAATGCAGGGGACACGGGTTCGAGCCCTGGTCCGGGAAGATCCCACGTGCTGTGGAGCAACTAAGCCCATGCACCACAACTACTGAGCCTGTGCTCTACAGCCCACAGTCCACAAATACTGAGCCCATGTGCCACAGCTACTGAAGCCTGCGCACCTAGAGCCTGTGCTCTGCAATAAGAGAAGCCACAACAGTGAGAAGCCCGCACACCGCAACTAGAGAAAGCCCACGCCCAGCAACGAAAACCCAACGCAGCCAAAAATAAAATTAATTAATTAAATTTATTTTAAAAAACAGAATAAATGACTAATTAATGGATTTGAAATAGTATTTTGTTAGTGTTGTGGTGGTTGCAGGAAATATATATTTCCTTAGGTATTTCAAATGTATTTCCAATTAGCTTCCTTAGAAATACTTTGTTTGGGAAATTAAGTTTAATTACTATATAAGCTTTTTCTGTACAAGTGGGTCTCCTGTTTTCCATCTTTTCTGCATTTCTCTCTTTCCAAAGCCCAAGGGAAATCTTACTCTTGGGTTATAAAAGAAAGTGCTTTAGAGGGAGGGACACAGTATTAGGAGGATACAGGGTAGAAAATTACCTCTTACACTTGAAACTGTTTATAAAGCAAGGTTGAAACACGATCAGTTCTAAAAATAAGTCTAGGAGGTATGTCTATTTTTTAAAAAAGCTTTTTAGGCTTCCATTTCTGGTATAGTTTACTTTAAAATGCTAAATATATAAATCTTTTTTGGAGGAATCTCTTCTAATTGTGTTCGTATTTACCTTAATTTTTTTTTAGCGCTGTCAAAGGGAAAACCCCCCAAGCGGGTGACAGAGTATTGGTTGAAGCTACGTATAATCCCAATATGCCTTTTAAGTGGAATGCACAAAGAATTCAAACACTACCAAATCAGGTATATAAAATAGGTATTATGAAAACTTGGTGGTTGGGTCTTCCAATTTACAAAGATTTTTCTTTTTAAAAATTTTTTTTCTTTATTTTTGTTAAGAATCAGTCGCAAACCCAACCTTTACTGAAGACTCCTCCTGCCGTACTTCAGCCAATTGCACCACAGACGACATTTGGTGTTCAGGCTCAGCCCCAGCCCCAGTCACTGCTGCAGGCACAGATTTCAGCAGCCTCTATTACGCCACTATTGCAGACACAGCCCCAGCCTTTATTACAGCAGCCACAGCAGAAAGGTATTACATGCAATGTATCTTTTCCTTTTAGGGTTCAGACTAACACACAACTGTTCGGTTATTGAAATAATGAGAGTATGGTATTAATTACAAAAAAGGCAGGAACTTCCAGAATACTTGAAAGGAAACGTAAATATCTTGTGTTAAGCACTTCTACTTGTATAGCAATTTGGAAGTGTTTTATTTTATTTCTCTTATTCAAAGACATACTCTTTGTGAACTTAAATATCAAAACTAATAATCCCCTGTCCCCCTATTGGCATCTTGTCATTTACAGAAGAAAATGTTTTGAGCCTTATTTTCTTAATGAACATAACATTTTATATACATGTAGAGTCTGGTGGCAGCACTTTACTCATTGAACCATAGTGCATCAAATAAATGAGCTGTGTTTTATTGTTTTCTTTTCTTTTTTTTTTTTAAATAAATTTATTTATGGCTGCGTTGGGTCTTCGTTGCTGCCCACCGGATTTCTCTGGTTGCGGAGATTGGGGGCTACTCTTCGTTGTGGTGCGCGAGCTTCTCATCGTGGTGGCTTCTCTTTGTTGCGGAGCACGGGCTCTAGGCACATGGGCTTCAGCAGTTTAGGCTCGCGGGCTCTAGAGTGCAGGTTCAGTAGTTGTGGCGCACGGGCTTAGTTGCTCCGCGGCATGTGGGATCTTCCCAGACCAGGGCTCGAACCCGTGTCGCCTGCATTGGCAGGCGGATTCTTAACCACTGCCCCACCAGGGAAGTCCCTGAGCTGTGTGGGGGTTTTTTTGTTGTTGTTGTTGTTGTTTATTTATTTTTGGCTGCATTGGGTCTTCGTTGCTGCACGCGGGTTTCTCCCTAGCTGTGGCGAGTAGGGGCTGCTCTTCATTGCGGTGCATGGGCTTCTCATTGCATTGGCTGCTCTTGTTGCGGAGCACGGGCTCTAGGCATGCAGGCTTCAGTAGTTGTGGCACGCGGGCTCTAGAGCGCATGCTCAGTAGTTGTGGCGTGTGAGCTTAACTGCTGCGTGGCATGTGGGATCTTCCCGGACCAGGGCTCAAACCCGTTTCCCCTGCGTTGGCAGATTGATTCTTAACCACTGCACCACCAGGGAAGCCCTGAGCTGTGTTTTAAATTTTCTTTTGCAAATTGATAATTTGAAACTCTGTACGTTTTCTTATCAAAATAATATTAAAAATGATAGCCTTGACTTTAGCAGAAGTCTACTTAATTGGTATTTTTAAAAAATGTAATTGTGGCATTTTCTCTTATCATAAATTGACACAAATATAGCAAAGTTATAAAACAGATTTCAGTGTAATGAGCTATTAAAATGAGCACCAGTGTAATCACTACTTGTTAACTATTTTTCTTTTTTAATAGTTTTACTCTAAGTATGCATGCTCATAAATATACTTTAGCTTTGTTTGTTTTTGAATTTTACATAATGTGTGATTCCACCTATATAATGTGTGTAAGACTTTTGTTCAACATTATGTTTTAAAGTTTTTCATATTTATTCCATGAGGCTCTAGTTTCTTTGTTTTCATTATTGTACAATATTCCATTGTATGAATATTGTACAATATTCCATTGTATGAATATTGTACAGTTTATATGTTTTTCTTTGCTAAACGTTTGGATTGTTTCTAGTTTTTGTTTTCTGAAAACACTGCTGTGAGTGGTCATAATGCAAGCATTATGACATTTCACCCCTGTTTATATTAAGCATGCCTTTCCTAAAAGAGAATCCTTTCCTATATTACCAGAATCTACTGTCACTTCTAAGAAAAAGCATTTAGATACCCTGTTTATATTCAGACCTCCCCAGTTGTCTCCGAAATGTCTTTTAAAAAGGTTGTTTTTTGTTTCCTAAACGAAAAGGTAGTCAAGTTTCATGTGTTGTATCTGGTTATGTTTCTTTAGTCTTTTTTATTCCAAAATGGTTTCCCACTTTTTGTTTCTTCGTTTATAACATTGACTTTTTAAGAAATTGGTCTAGTTGACTTGTAGATTCTTTCGGAATGTTGTGTTCTGGATTTGTCTTGATTCCTTGTGATATTTTCACCTTGTTTCTCATTCTGCCATATAAACTATAAACTAGAAGTTAAGTCTAAAGGCTTTTGGCAAGACTACATTATAGGTGATGTTTTCTAATTCATACTGCATCATACTAGAAGGCACGTGTAGTTAGATTCTTCTACTATTTTTGATGTTAAATTTGATTACTTGGTCAAGTGGTGGCCGTAGATCTCTCCATTATAGAGGTTCTTTTTCTTTGTGTGGATAATGTCTGGATGATACTTTGGTGCTCTGCGAATGTCTTGTTGTATAGCGGTCTTTGGTTTAATATCTGTAGGTCAGAGATTGGCAAACTACAGCTCTTGGATTTGGTCTGTGGCCTGGTTTTCTATGGTCCCTGAGCTAAAAATGGTTTTTACATTTTTAAACAATTATTTTAAAATATACAAATATGCAGATGGTCTCTACCATTTACCATTTATGGGTCACAAAACCTAAAATATTAGCCAAATTTTTCTGTATAAAATTTGACCAAGTAATGCTTTTGAGCTTCATTTAAATAAATTAAAACATCTTTTTCTGTGTCTTTTAAAGCTGGTTTATTGCAACCTCCTGTCCGTATAGTTTCACAGCCACAACCAGCACGAAGGTTAGATCCACCATCCAGATTTTCAGGAAGAAATGACAGAGGGGATCAAGTGCCCAACAGAAAAGATGACCGAAGGTATGTTTTTAAAAGTATACTTTTGATGGTGGTGATGGTTGCACAGTGTGAATGCACTTAATGCCACTGAACTGTGTACTTCAAAATGGTTAAAATGGTAAGTTTATTATATTATTTATATTTTACCACAATTTTCAAAAAGTTATTAAAAAAATGTATACTATGGATTTTTGCTTATATTACCTGTGACATTTATTTCACTAAAGAACTCTTCAGTAATGCCAGAAATAATAGTAATTTTAGAAAAATTTCCTTTAAGTCGTGAAAGGGAGAGAGAAAGACGTAGATCCAGAGAAAGATCTCCTCAGAGAAAACGTTCCCGGGAGAGATCTCCTCGAAGAGAGAGAGAACGGTCACCTCGGAGAGTTCGACGTGTTGTTCCACGTTACACAGTTCAGTTTTCAAAGTTTTCTTTAGATTGGTAAGTTCTTTTTTTCCCCATTGTTTTCTTAAATTACTAATTTCATAATTTTGTGTAATTTGGAGGAATGTGATACATTGAGAGATATTTTTCTTACAACTTTCATTTCCTGACATTTGGTGCTCTTAGTTATATAAGGGCAGAAATGCATTTGAAGTAGCATTTTAGTTCTTTGCAAGAGTGCATTATTTTCATACACTCATTAAAGATACCAGCCACTGAAAAAGGCAGCCCCTCTGTAATGGAGTAGTTCCTTAAAGGTAAAATTATTTAAGATTCAGATTTATTGATAACTTTACTAAGGGCACCCATAGTTCATTGTGTATGATGAAGTAATGATACAGTAGTGACCAATTATTTTAAGTTAGCTGTGGCCATGTAGTATAATAGAAACGCAGGTCTACATATATACTCACAAGACATGTAACATATACACGTGTGTGTATACATCAATACATTTTTTAGCCTTTGAAATCAGAGGTAAGTAGAAAGTTACCAAGAATTTCTGAGCTTCACTTGTGAAATGGAACTTATATCAACTAGCAGAATTATTGTGAGGTTGAGTTGATTTCATGTATCTAAAGCACTTATAACCCAGTGTATGGCAGTTGTAGATACTCAGTGGTGGTTGGGATGTGGTGACCAACTAGGTAATAGCTGCAAAATCATAATTCATGTAGAGGCAAATTGGTAAATGACTAATCTGCTCTAATGGAAAGGAAGAATCATCTAAAGGTCTCGGGGCTGGCAATTGTGTGTAAGATAAATTAATAGATGGAAAAAACAAATTTACAGTAAAATAAGAAAAATGAATCATTAATAGTGTTTAAAGCTGTTCGGCATAGGAACAAATAACTGTGCGCAGTGTCTTGAGAGGGTATTGCTGCATTTCAACAAAGTATAATAATTAATATTCATAATACTGGCCTACAAAAGTTAAAATTTCTATTTATTCAGTTCTAGATTGAGTAAATCAGTGTAGTATTTAAGGTACTCAGTGCCCAAAAAAATCTTGCTTGATGACTTTGCTTAATTGTTAATGTAGTAGATGTTCATTTACTCTTGCATGTGGTCAAATCATCAACTATTCTTAATTTTTACTAGTTTTCTTGTTATCCCTGTTTACTTGTATACTTAAAAAATATCTTGTCTGCATATTTCAGAGAAATTCATTGGAAACAAAACCACTTCTCCAGCCCCAGAAATATTAACTAGAGCAGCTCTGCTTTTAAACTCATCTGTTCCCAGTCTAGA
The DNA here is from genome assembly GCF_005190385.1 of Monodon monoceros. Taxonomy (NCBI): domain Eukaryota; kingdom Metazoa; phylum Chordata; class Mammalia; order Artiodactyla; family Monodontidae; genus Monodon; species Monodon monoceros. The sequence continues at coordinate 19,526,527 of NW_021703781.1, forward strand.
ATGCTATTCTGGGAGGAGCTGATACTTAGGATATAAATTGAGCAGCTGTCTTTCTCCTTCCAAGTTAAATCTTCACAGTTTCACTTCATTACTTTTTTGCTGTACGCGGGCCTCTCACTGTTGTGGCCTCTCCCGTCGCAGAGCACAGGCTCCGGACGCACAGGCTCAGCGGCCATGGCTCACAGGCCCAGCCGCTCCGCGGCATGTGGGATCTTCCCGGACCGGGAAACGAACCCATGTCCCCTGCATCGGCAAGTGGACTCCCAACCACTGTGCCACTAGGGAAGCCCCATTCTCTATTTCTTATTTTTAGGTTTCACATAAAAAGACATCCCTGTAGATACATTAGTTCATATTACGTACTCTTGCCTTTAGTTGTCATTTGAAAGGACGGTGTAGTTATCTTTTCATCTTACAGACTATTGGTGTTTTCCACTTTTCATTATGCTTTTAACAGAAATCTCTTGGCCTATTAACCAGATTGATTTACTTTTGAGTTTCTCTCCTTTAAAAGCTCTGTTTCTTAGGAAAAAGTAAATCATCCTTTAAAAAAAAAAATTCATTATGCCAGATTTAAAAGGCAAGAAACTTATCCTCTCTTTACATAGTAAGTAATCCAGTATGGATCTTAATCATTAGATAGAGAGGTATGGAGATGTGGATAATCCAAAAAACGTTTGGATTTTGTTTTCATGTAGACTTTTATATTTAATTTTAAATTAACTATGCCTGATCTGGGATCTTAATGTAGAATAAAGGTTGTATTTTTTCCGACACTGTATAAACCTGATTGAGGAGCACTCATACTAATTGGTACCACTCTTATTCCTTTTTTATATCCATTTTATATGAATCATAATTTTCTCAAAAATGCAGCTTCAACTGAGGCAGAATTGCTTTTGTTCAGATCTTTTCTGGAGCTTGAAGTTATTTCAAAGGGTCTTGTCTAAATGAATTTTAAGCTACACACAAAAAATAAAGAAATAACGGTAACACGTAGATACTAGTTATTTATTCAAAGCTGTAAGTAAACATATTTGAAAATGCCATTTCCATGTACTTCTGTGTAAATCTATAGCTCATTCATTAACAGTGACTGTTCATTTTCAGCTGGCTGTTAACTGTATCAGATTATATATTTAGCTTTAGAATTGAATGAACCTTTGCATAGTATTTGGTGTTAAGGCTCTTTATTCACTCCTTATGTCTGTTTTTCAGTCCTAGTTGTGACATGATGGAACTAAGGCGCCGTTATCAGAATTTATATATACCTAGTGACTTTTTTGATGCTCAGTTTACATGGGTGGATGCTTTCCCTTTGTCAAGACCATTTCAGCTGGGAAATTACTGCAATTTTTATGTAATGCACAGAGAAGTAGAGTCCTTAGAGAAAAACATGGCCATTCTTGATCCACCAGATGCTGATCACTTATACAGTGCAAAGGTTTGTATTCTGTGATACACAGCTAAAATTTCTGAGTAGTTATTCATATTAAGAATGTATGTGGAATTAATCTTCAGAAAGTGGTTATTACATTTAAGATCTGAATGCCTGTGTTTTCTTCTTGTCTCCCAGATTCTGTTTTGGTTATTTAAGTAATATAACCTCTTTTTGCCTTAACTCTTGAGCTGTAAAAATGTTGTTATTGCTTTAACATTTTGAACCTTATAAAAATGTGAAGATGAAGTTCATTTTATTGAGCTTTTTGGAATGTTCTATGACTTCTGGTAGCCCAAGATAAAAATGTAATGTTGGGTGAATGCACTATATGTGAGTCTTCAGGGTAACATTCAGTACATTGTTTATGGTCATTAGTTTTCTGCTATTCGAAAAACATTGATCAAAAAGCATTCCTTGAAAAGTTAAAACTATGTAATTATAAGGTATCTAATACCATTTCTGCTATAGTGTTTTACTTTCCAATTTTATAAAAAACTTCAGATATCTATTATGTAAGGATAATTAGTAGTGCTTCTCATTTTTTTACATTACTTTAGACTTTTGACAGGATTGAATTATTTGACTATAATAGGTAATGCTGATGGCTAGCCCTAGTATGGAAGATTTGTATCATAAGTCATGTGCTCTTGCTGAAGACCCACAAGAACTTCGAGATGGATTTCAACATCCTGCTAGACTTGTTAAGGTAAAGTGAAACATTTATTTAAACTTTAGGTGTATATTTGCTTTGCTTAGTTCTAACTGTGTATATATAGAATTAAAAAATACTACCATTTAAATTTTGTTGATTTGTTTTATATCTAATTTTAATATAGTTACGGCACTCAATGATGTAGATGTTTTTCTCATTGCAGATTAACGGCTATATCTTATTTGTATGTCACTAGTTCAACTGTCGTTTTGATGTTTTGTATTTGAAGCATAGTAAAATCTTAGTGATAATGGGTTTAGTGTATCAGGATGCTCTTAAACTTTGAATTATAGCTTGTTTCTTTAAAAGAACTTTTTATCTGAGGAAATATTTTAGAAGGATGAGTTATGATGTATAAATCCTATTCCATTGCTGAAATGCAGTGTGGAACACGATGAACTGAACTCTTCCTTGACTGACAGATACCCGAGGTAGTAAAAATGATATTAGAAAGGTTTGTTCCTTTACTTTTCCAGTATTTCATTTGTAATTTGACAAGTTGCTTAATATATGTAAATGATTCTTTGTTTTAAATTAGTTTTTAGTGGGCATGAAAGGCAAGGATGAAGCCATGGCCATTGGAGGCCACTGGTCTCCTTCGTTGGATGGACCAGACCCAGAAAAAGACCCCTCTGTGTTGATTAAGACTGCTATTCGTTGTTGTAAGGCTCTGACAGGCATTGATCTAAGTGTATGCACACAATGGTAAGTACCAATTCATTTCTTGATTAGAAATGTTTTTCTAATAGTTATATAGATGTTCTTGTCTATCAGCCTTCTCCCCCACCCCTTATTTTAGCAATCTTGATCATGCAGGTAATCTCAAAGGAAAATACTAATTTTAGCAAAAGTTTATTTGGTGCCAAAAATGTTTGGGGGAAAAAGGATTAAGAACTAATCAAAATGAACTGAAATTTTTAATGTTTTGTTATGCTGAACTTTGGAAGTTGGATGTATGTTGAAAATATTTTTCATTTCATGCATAGCTGGAGAAGATCGTCAAGAGAGAACTTCATTTCATTATAATTCTTTTGTTATAAAATGATGTAGTTGCTGATTATTTTTGTTCAGCCATATTTTCTCTTGAGGCTTATTTGTCCTGTGTATTTTAGTATATTTCTTGTGACTTAATTGAGAATATTCTTTTTTTAGCACATGAAATCTGAACAGCTATCCAGCTTCTTCAGGTATTCTCTAAAATATGGGTAGCTCTGTAATCAAACTTTGAAAATGCCTTGGGGAACATATTCTTCTTTTAACCATAAAATATTGTACAAATGTACCAAAAGAGGAACTATGGCTTCTATAATTTTTTTTTCTTTAGACCAACCTCAAGTTCTTGCAGCAAAATTTCTTTACTTGATGTGCTACAAGTGAACTAGGGTCTTTAAAATGTATTTTAGAATTTTTTTTCCAACATGCTTCTTCCCTTGCAACAGGTACCGTTTTGCAGAGATTCGCTACCATCGCCCTGAGGAGACCCACAAGGGGCGTACAGTTCCAGCTCATGTGGAGACAGTGGTTTTATTTTTCCCGGATGTTTGGCATTGCCTTCCCACCCGCTCAGAGTGGGAAACCCTCTCCCGAGGATACAAGCAGCAGCTGGTCGAGAAGCTTCAGGGTGAACGCAAGGAGGCTGATGGAGAACAGGCACTGAACGCTAATCCCTTTTTCTATTTCCGCTTCTCACAGGCACAGGAACACAGGCACAAATGCACACCACACACTACATAACAAACACACATGGAGGAACATAACTCGTAACAGCGACTGGTAATCCAGCTTTCAGCAGTATAGTTGTATGTTCTTTTCTCTTAAAAAAAAAAATCTGTCTATTCTAACTTTAAGAGTGCTGAGACCTCAAAGGAAAATAAGTTGTGCTTAAATTGCACAGAATTTTGTTTTTATCATAGGTCTAGTTGCTGGAATCTGGGACCAGTTGTTGAGCAAGATTCAGTATTAAGCCATTTTAAACATTTTGCCATTTTCTAAAATTTAAAAAATTTTCTCTTTCACGGTCATCAGTTCTAGTCATGGATATTTGAAATTGGACAACCACAAGTCTGAGAGATTTGAAATTTCAGGCTATGTGGCATCGTCTTTGGTACATTTGAAAGGTCTGACTAAATCAGTCTTAACTTTGGGTGGCTTGAAAATTGGGGCAAGATCACACACTGTTTGGTTAGTGGAGATCGGCAGTGTTTGTGCATCCCTGATATCCTTTGTGTTGTAATTTATCACCCTTTTGTGTTTCACAGATCTGGCTTTGATTGGCTGATGAGTGTCTTTGTGATCAGTTAAAAGTGGTAGAATGTATGTACGTGGACTTGCCTAAATAATAACTTTAGGAGAAGACAATCTGAAACATTTGTGACCTTGCACAGATCAGCAACAGACTTTTAAAAGTAAATTACCTTTATTTTAAGGTTTCAGAATAGTAATTCTGTTCTTTACTTTGTATATCAGGATGAAGAAGAGAAGGATGATGGTGAAGCTAAAGAAATTTCCACTCCTACCCATTGGTCTAAACTTGACCCGAAGACAATGAAGGTAACTTTGAAAGTAATGGTATTTAATTTGAAATCTCTGAACAGGAATAGAGGATGTTGTGGACAGTAGTTTTTCAGATATAAGCCATTAGAAATGAAGTCCACTGGTTTTATATAAATATTCTTTGTTGTTTTTGTGTGTGTGTGTGTGTCAAAATTAAATAAAAGGTGACTTCATACATCAGTTCAGCCACTGTCGAATGTAATATACATGCGCCTATAGTATGAGCAATATTTGCTTTTTGCTTTGGGAACTAACGAAGAGGTGGAATTTCTGCACTTAATTAACTTAAATTCAAGCAGAAGGAATGAAACATAGGAAAAAGATTATGCAGTTTTTAAATAAAATTTAAAAATAAAATGTGGATTGATATACATCTGAAATAGGAAGAAGATAATTTAAGAGCCTTTTTTGAAAATCTTTGATTAACCCATCATACTAGTTTGTTTTTGCTCCCCAGCGTCTTTTGACCTATTATCTTTTTGCAGTTTTGCATCTCTGGGCCTATATTGTGAATGGAGATCCATAGATTCTACGTACATAAATTCTACATAGATCAGAAGTCTGGCTTGCTTTTGCAACTTCCTGTTTAACACATAAAAGCTGACCTTTTTATTAACTTCTGTCCTCAGCAAAATACAGGTTTTTTTCTTTTTTATGAAAGTCTAGTTTTTAAACCAGCATTGCTTTGTTTGTTTGTTTGTTTGTTTGTTTGTTTTTTGTGGTACGCGGGCCTCTCACTGTTGTGGCCTCTCCCGTTTCGGAGCACAGGCTCCGGACGCGCAGGCTCAGCGTCCGTGGCTCACGGGCCCAGCCGCTCCGCGGCATGTGGGATCTTCCTGGACCCGGGCACGAACCCGTGTCCCCTGCATCGGCAGGCAGACTGTCAACCACTGCGCCACCAGGGAAGCCCAGCATTGCTTTTTTAGTAGAGAATGTGTATCATAAGAATGTGCTCTTCTTACACTACGCCAAGTTATTTTCCTCAACGTCAGGTTTCATATAGAGTGCTATAGATTCAGAAAGTTAGATTAAGCCTGCACTCCAAGGACTTTTTGTCAAACTGATGGCTCTGCTATTGTTTCTTATTTTAAAGTTTGTATTCCTTTTCTTCTTTTTATGAATAGAAATTTATTATTTGTAAAGCACATTTCCAATAAAATTGGGATAATTTTCAGTATCTCTCCCTTAATAAAGAAAAATTTTAGTAAACAAGATGACAAATTACCCATATTATCGCGAGAAATTTTTTTTTCTTTTTTAACATCTTTGTTGGAGTATAATCGCTTTACAATGTTGTGTTAGTTTCTGCTGTATAACAAAGTGAATCAGTTATACGTATACATATATCCCAATATCCCCTCCCTCTTGGATCTACCTATCCCACCCCTCTAGGTGGTCACAAAGCACCGAGTTGATCTCCCCATGCAATGCAGCTGCTTCCCACTAGCTGTCTATTTTACATTTGGTAGTGTATATATGTCAATGCTACTCTCACTTCGTCCCAGCTTACCCTTCTCCCTCCCCACGTCCTCAAGTCCATTCTCTACGTCTGCATCTTTATTGCTGTCCTGCCCCTAGGTTCATCAGAACCTTTTTTTTTAGATTCCATATATATGTGTTAGCGTACGGTATTTGTTTTTCTCTTTCTGACTTACTTCACTCTGTGTGACAGACTCTAGGTCCATCCACCTCACTACAAATAACTCAATTTTGTTTCTTTTTATGGCTGTATAATATTCCATTATATATATATGTGCCACATCTTCTTTATCCATTCACCTGTCGATGGACACTTAGTTTGCTTCCATGTACTGGGTATTGTAAATACTGCTGCAATGAACATTGTGGTACATGACTTCTTTTGAATTACGGTTTTCTCAGGGTATATGCCCAGTAGTGGGATTGCTGGGTCATATGGTAGTTCTGTTTTTAGTTTTTTAAGGAACCTCCATACTGTTCTCCATAGTGGCTGTATCAATTTACATTCCCACCAACAATGCGAGAGGGTTCCCTTTTCTTCACACCCTCTCCAGCATTTACTGTTTGTAGGTTTTTTGATGAAAACTTGTATTCCTTTTGATTATAAATATAAGGCATGCTTATTTTAAAAATTGGTGTATGCATAAAAAATTGAAGAAAAAAAATTCTCAAGCCTTTCATTCAAACACAGCTTTTCTTTAAAATTCTATGCATTTATATATGGAATTTAAGAAAAAACAAAACTGTCATGAAGAACCTAGGGGTAAGACAGGAATAAAGACTGTGTCCTACTAGACCTACTAGAGAATGGACTTCAGGATATGGGGAGAGGGAAGGGTAAGGTGTGACAAAGCGAGAGAGAGGCATGCACATATATACACTACCAAACGTAAGGTAGATAGCTAGTGGGAAGCACCCGCTTAGCACAGGGAGATCAGCTCAGTGCTTTGTGACCGCCTGGAGGGGTGGGATAGGGAGGGTGGGAGGGAGGGAGACACAAGAGGGAAGAGATATGGGAACATATGTATATGTATAACTGATTCACTTTGTTATAAAGCAGAAACTAACACACCATTGTAAAGCAATTATACTCCAATAAAGATGTTAAAAAAATTCTATGTATTATTTTCCATTATATTTTCTGGGTACAAGCTGGTTGGTTGGTTGGTTGTTTGGTTCTAATCATGTTGTGTAAAAAAGTTGCTGTCTCCTTTTCAATTAATAATAGAGTTTCACATGTAATTATTTTTGAATGTTCTATACTGTTCCATTTAGTTGATGTACTGCTTTTTTTTCTTTGGTATTACCCTTTTATTGGATATTTAGATTCTTCACTTTTTTGGAGGAAGGGATTATGACAAGGAATGTATCCATATAAAAAGTTCCTTTCTTGTGTTTAGGTTATTTCCTTAGGGTAAATTCCCAGAAATTAGAATTTCTGGGTCAAAGAGCATTAACTTCTTCAAAGCATCTTAAAACATGTTGCAAATTATTTTCAAAAAATACTCTGTTGGTTTGCATTTTCACAAACCTTTTTATGAGCTGTACAACTGTCCCTTTCACCAAAATTTTTAAAAAAATCATACAAAAGATCATTGCACAGTTCCCTATTTCACTATCCTGCTTTCTTTTTCTGTGTTTTTATGGTGTGTATATTTAGGTAAATGATCTCCGAAAAGAATTAGAAAGTCGAGCTCTTAGTTCCAAAGGGTTAAAATCCCAGTTAATAGCCCGATTGACAAAACAGCTTAAAGTAGAAGAGCAAAAAGAAGAACAAAAGGAATTAGAGAAATCTGAGAAAGAAGAGGAAGAGGAGGATGATAGGAAATCTGAAGATGATAAAGAGGTATATACTCCTAAAAATACCCTGTACCCCTTTGTAAGCATTTTCTTCTCCCACCCCTTCAGCCGCTGGAAGCCACTGATCTGTTTTCCTGTAGTTTGCCTTTTCCAATATATCATGTAAATGGAATTACATAACCTTTTTAGTCTGACCTCTTTAACTTAGCATGACGCATTAGAGATTCACCCATTTTATTGTGTTTCTATAGTTTGTTCCTTTACATTTCTGAATAGTATTCATAGTATCAGTGTATCAGTTTGTTTATTCATTCTCCACTTGAGACACAGTTGAGTGATTTCCAAGTCACGTATTTTATTCCTCCCTCTTGAAAATGAATAATAATGTTTTAGATATAAAAAATGAAATGAAATTTGGTGGACAAAGCCACTAAGTTCAGAGATGGAGTTCTAGTGAAGTGCTTCTGTGAGAATTGTGCTGCTTTAAAGCTGTGCGTTTGATTGCATTTCAGTCCTTAAGACTCAGAGGCTGTTTATTCACTCCCATTTATGCCTCAGTCTTACGCCCAGAAGAGTAACTTATGGATGTTTTCTGAATTTGAAACATGGGGATATCAGAAGTGTGTTACAACACCAGTAATTGGATAAACTGACATTATGTGTTTCCCGATGGAATGCATTGTGAAGTATACGTCATTATTTATGAAGTATTCCTGCCGAAAATGTTTTACCTTAATCTAATTTTAAGAAAACATAAATTTAGAATGTACGAAATTCTACAAAGCAGCTTGTCTGATCTTTCAAAAAATGTCCATGTAATGAAGGAAGAAAAATGGTTTAGATTACAGAAGGTTAACAAGACATGACGACTGAATGCACTGAGCGAAACTTGACTGGATCCCGGATAGAGGGGGAAAAAGCCATAGAGTATTTTTGGGGTAATTGGAGAAATTTGATTATGGATGTGATATTAGATAATGAAGAACTTAAATTTCTTGGATGTGATAATGATTTTGTAATTATGTAGGAAAATTACCTTGTTCTGAAGAGATGCATAATTTCTTATTTTACTATATAAGTTATATTTATTTTTATAGTGAAACTGTCTCAGAGTTGGCCAGCAGGAGGCCTTTCAAGTTGTCTTCTGTGTTCTTGGAAATGTTCTCGTCATTTTCTGAGAACTTTCCTATTTTGCAGCACAATACAGTGTTGTAGTCTCGCCGTGTGCTACCCCTGCCCTATTACTGAGATCAGCCATTTCCCCGGCAAGTCCTGGTACCTTTTAGTGAAGAATGGTACATCACATTTACTACAATAAAGTCATAAGTTTGTACTAATATCTCCAATTCTACTCCAGCATCACAGAGTTCATTCTAGTTTTCTCTCTTTCCATGTATCTTAACTCCTTTCTCCAATAATGAGAAACATACCTTCTATTATACTTAATATATTTGCTTACTTTCTCAGTTGTCCATCACACTCCCTCTCCAATTTGAATATCCTCACTCTGCTCTCATTCCCCGCCCTGTGCTTTCTCTGTATGGATACCTTCCTTGCTTCATTTGGGTTTCAATTCCTGGTAACTGGGCAGCTCATCTGCTCTGGGCCATTGTAGCACTCCTTCCTCACAGCCTCCATCCCCTGTATAGACACCTGCTTTGCTTGTAGGAATTGCTTTAGAACTGAATTGTTCAGGACAGGAAGAGCAGAAAAAGAAGGCAAAGAGTTGATTTTCACTTTTTGATGTTAGTGGCCTTTGGTGCTCAAATCCTAGATCCATTGATTTATTGGGGTTCAGAATTGGTGATAATCATAATTCTTATTCTGTGTTCACCTATTCCCCTCATCTGCTGTTTGGTTACCCAGGTGGTACAGGTTTGCCTTTTGGTAAATTCATATAGAAGAAGGCAGGATCAATACTTGATTCTTCTCTTTCTTTTTAAAATATAGAATATTAGGACTTCCTTGGTGGTCCAGTGGTTAAGACTCTGTGCTTCCACTGCAGGGGGCATGGGTTCAATCCCTGGTTGGGGAACTAAGATCCCACATACCGCATGGTGCGGCCAAAAAATATTTGTGTGTGTGTGTGTGTGTGTGCTGCTAAATCAAGCACTATTTTTGTTTGTTTATCCAGCTTTCATGAAAATGCATTGGTTCCCTGCCATCTTCAGGTGGTTACCTGTTTGTTTTTATTTTAATTTTTTTATTTTTTTTGGCTGTGTTGGGTCTTTGTTGCTGCTTGAGGGCTTTCTCTAGTTGCAGTGAGCAGGGGCTACTCTTATTGTGGTGCGCGGGCCTCTCATTGCGGTGGCTTCTCTTGTTGCGGAGCACGGGCTCTAGGTGCACAGGCTTCAGTAGTTGTGGCACACGGGCTTGGTAGCTGTGGCTCGTGGGCTCTAGAGTGCAGGCTCAGTAGTTGTGGCACACGGGCTTAGTTGCTCCGCGGCATGTGAGATCTTCCTGGAACAGGGCTGTAACCCATGTCCCCTGCATTGGCAGGTGGATTCTTACCCACTGTGCTACCAGGGAAGTCCAGTAACCATTTTTTTGGTTTTTTTTACATCTTTATTGGAATATAATTGCTTTACAATGGTGTGCTAGTTTCTGCTTTATAACAAAGTGAATCATTTATACATATACATATGTTCCCATATCTCTTCCCTCTTGCGTCTCCTTCCCTCCCACAGTAATAGTTTTTTGTTTTGTTCCCTTGCTTTTGTTTTCTTTAAGGAATTCTGATGTCTTGTATTGACCTTTTTTGCTTCCTCAACATTGGTCACTTTTTCTTGAATACTTTTCATTTCTTTTTGATTTTTAAGATTTCCACATTACCTTCTGTTCTTTTAAGGCATTATCTCTTGAGTTTATTTTCTTTTTTATTCCTTCTAGTTATTTTTAAATTTCTGAAACTATCTTTTCTGATTGTTCCCTAAATTCTGTCACCTTATTTTCTTTTTGTTTTTTTTAGATATGGACCCTTTTTTTTTTTAATGTATATATTTATTTATTTATGGCTGCATTGGGTCTTCGTTGCTACGCACGGGCTTTCTCTAGTTGCGGCGAGCGGGGGCTTGTTGCGGAGCACGGGCTCTAGGCGTGCAGGCTCAGTAGTTGTGGCTCGCAGGCTCTAGAGTGCAGGCTCAGTAGTTGTGGCGTACGGGCTTAGTTGCTCCGCGGCATGTGGGATCTTCCCGGACCAGGGCTCGAACCCGTGTCCTCTGCATTGGCAGGCGGATTCTTAACCACTGCACCACCAGGGAAGCCCTGGACCATTTTTAAAGTCTTTATTGAATTTGTTATAATATTGCTTCTGTTTTTTTTTTTTTTTTGATGTTTTGGTTTTTTGGCTGCAAGGCATGTGGGATCTTAGCTCCCTGACCAGGCATCAAACCTGAACTCCCTGCATTGGAAGTCAAAGTCATAACCACTGGACCACCAGGGAAGTCCCTGTCACCCCATTTTCTACTTTTAAAATTCTTATTCATGTTGTTCTTTCATATCTTGTAACATTTTCTTTTCCTTTTTTAAATATTTATTTATTTGGTTGTGTCAGGTCTTAGTTGTGGCAGGCAGGCTCCTTAGTTGCGGCTCGCCGGCTCCTTAGTTGTGGCATGTGAACTCTTAGTTGTGGCCTGCATGTGGGATCTAGTTCCCTGACCAGGGATCAAATGCAGGCCCCCTTCATTGGGAGCACAGGGTCTTAACCACTTTGCCACCAGGGAAGTCCCTGTAACATTTTCTTAATGTCTTTTAGCACACTTTAAAATAGTAAGTTAAGATTTTTATCTGCCTTTTGGCCATGGCTTTCTGGCCCACTTTCATTGTCTGCCAGAGATGTGATTCTGCTCCTTGTTCTTTTTTTTTTTTCTAATAATAACTTTGGGATTTGACCTCAGTACTTTTCTACTGCTCGTGTTTATGTGAATGTAGTTTGCCTAAAGTTTATTAGGAGATTGCTTCAGATAGCTTTTCTAACTTCACAGAGCCCTGTGTTCTGTTATTTTCTTGTTCTGTCAAAAAATATGGTGGCTTGCTGAGATTTCGATCTTTATTGCCCTCTATCACTTTTTATCTGGACCTTCTCCTCCCTTGTCTCTGTTGTCCCTGTCCGGCTCACTATTGATTTTGCTCTCAGAAGTTTCTCCTCGTTGTGGGGCCCTGTGCTGGAAGGATGCCCTGGTAAATCAGCTTTGCAAGTTCATAGGTGGGGCTAGAATGTCTGGGCCCTTTTAGATCTTAACACTGACCCCTTGTATACCCTCACTCACCTATTCCTATTTTTAGCTGCTATTCTTAAATTTACCTGCTGTGCTTTCCATTGCCTGATTATTTTATGGTTTTCCTGTTCTTAGATCCAACAGGCAACCTCGTTGCTTCCTTCTGCTTCCCCCCCACACACAGATGTCAGTAACACATAGATGTTGGGGTCTGCTCACTTGTATATTGGGGTTTGTGGGGATACCTTATCACCTCGTTTTGTTGTGCATATACATGGATTTTGGTTTTGGTATCTAGATTATTCTGTCTCTTTCTAAATGTGAGGATTCAGGTAGACCCACAAACTATGTTACCACCACTGTTTTCCCAGAATCTCCTGATTTATATGATGTTAATATAGGTTTGTCGGGTTTTTTTCCTCTTTAGAAGGCAATTTCTTATGCTGGGAAATTGAAAAGAAAGAGAATTAGGAGCCATAAAAGCTGCTGTCCTCTTTATTAAATTTGAGCTTTACTCCCTTCTTAGCCCTTAAGGTTGGTATTATCATCGTAAGGAGTCATAGAAATTTGCCCTTTTTCTTTACATATGGTATACATTTGGTATGTATACATAATGTACATGCAGGTTTAACCATTACTTAAAATTTCAAATATGTAGGAAGAAGAAAGAAAACGTCAAGAGGAACTAGAACGCCAGCGTCGGGAAAGAAGATATATTTTGCCTGATGAGCCAGCCATCGTTGTACATCCAAACTGGGCCGCAAAAAGTGGCAAGTTTGATTGTAGCATCATGTCTTTGAGTGTTCTTTTGGACTACAGATTAGAGGATAATAAAGAACATTCATTTGAGGTAATGTTTTAAGTTTGAATTGGGATCCAAATAAAGTTCACACGTTGGTTAATATATCTCTTAAATCTCTTTTGAGTGCCCCTTTCACTGTTTTTGTTTTTTGTATTTTCCTTACAGTGTATTTTTTGGGGAAAGAACAACCAGATGATGTTCGCTACAGACTCACTTTTGCTTATTGCATTCCTGTGATATGGTTTAAATGTTGTTCTGGCCTCTCTGTTTCCCATAAATTGATATTTGGACCTAAAGTCTCAATCCGGTTCAGGTTCAATTATTTTTTTCCCAAGACTACATCACAAGTAGTGGTGTAGTGGTATGTTCTTTTATCAGGATATTATTGGGAGACATATGATACAATAATCTCTAATTGCTTCTCTTGGGAATGTGGTAGCACTTTATTATTTACTCTAGAATTAAAATACCATTTAGTGGGATTGAAACTTGTGATTGATTTAGGTGTAAGATAAAATAATTGATGTTTATATTTTCAACATGAATCTGTTTCTTTGTACCATTACTTTAGAATAGCTTTACAACAAACAGTTCATGTCATTTTTCAAAACAGTTGAAATGCACTTTCATCCCTAAGTAAGTGATTGCTTCATTCTTTAAACAAAACAATGTAAAATATCCCCAAATATCAGTTTTGTAAATAGCCTGTACAAAATTATAATTGTGTTCAATTATTGTATCTTATCAACATGTCTCACATTGTGTTATTTGATAAATTATACTGTAAAAATCAATCATACCTACTTGACCCAGGAGGCATTGTTCACCAGATGGTAAGATAAAAATGAAGTGCTTAGACTAGAGACATTTGCAAACAAATATAGAGGACTACTGAGGCAATTAATAAACATGAAATGCATGTTTATTGATTTTGAAATAAACTACGTTACAATATTAACATATTTATATTTTTTGAAACATTGATAATTCCGGTAAGCCAGTGACCTTAAACATTATATACAATGTGATTTTATTTTTATTACCAATTGCCATAAATTTAACTCTTAACAGTGCCTGTCATGTAGTAATCATTCAAGAAGTAAATAAATGAAAAAAAATAGTCTTTGGTATTACTGCCTAAAAAGTATATACTGTATACCTAACGGATGCTGTAAGAGGATGCCAAATTAATGCTGTTCGGTGGAAACAAGGTGATTTAGGAACAGCCCTCTGCTAGCAGAATGATCCTTTTATTTTTCTTCCTCTCCACCTAACATACCCCCTTGGTTAGTTTCCTTTTAATCTGTCATTAGAATGTAAGTCATTTTGGTATACGAATTTAAAAGAAATTATTACTAAGAAAAACCGTATATCAATAATAAATAAATTTTTGACTGATTTAATTTTAATGCTAGGTGTATCTTTGTCTTTCACTGCTTGTAGATGAAAAGAGATGTAGAATTAATACTTAGCTTCTAGTTACTTCTCTAGGTTTCTTCCAAGCTAACACATTTTAACTGCTTTTTTGTTTTTTGATTATTTATTTATTTTTGGCTGCATTGGGTTTTCATTGGTGCACATGGGCTTTCTCTAGTTGTGGCGAGCGGGGGCTTCTCTTGTTGCGGAGCACAGGCTCTAGGCGCACGGGCTTCAGTAGTTGTGGCACGTGAGCTCAGTAGTTGTGGCTTGCGGGCTCTAGAGCGCAGGCTCAGTAGTTGTGGTGCACAGGCTTAGTTGCTCCGCGGCATGTGGGATCTTCCCGGACCTGGGATCGAACCCTTGTCCCCTGCATTGGCAGGTGGATTCTTAACCACTGCACCACTAAGGAAGTCCCTTAATTGCTTTTTATTTGAGTAATAGAAGATAGAAAAGTCTAAGAAAAATATGTGACTCTTGCTATTTACTTACACAAATGGAGATTTTATTTAATTTTTACATTAATGATTAAGAGAAAAGAATTCTCAACATCTTAATGGTCATTTTACTGATAATAGATTTCTTTTTATTTAAAATGTATAAAGATGGCATGAATGAAAGAAAAATACATTGTAAGATCAATTATAGTTTTAATACGTTGTATATTTCTTTCTGATCAGGAGAATAGTCTGAGTGAAGTGTTTTACCAATTATACTGAACACATTGCCAAAAATTACATATTTTAGAACTGTTGTAACTATTTCAAGTTCTAGACCCTTTTAATCTGTTGAATGCAATTTCCTTAGATGTATTTACATAGGGAATTCCCTGGCAGTCCAGTGGTTAGGACTCAGTGCTTTCACTGCCTGGGTCCAGGTTCAATCCCTGGTCGGGGAGTTAAGATATCCTACAAGCCATGCGGCATGGCCAAAAGAAAGAAAGAAAAAAAGATATATTTACATAGGATATTTAGTATATAATTTTAGGTTCATGAATATATTAAAGCTCATTATCCCTGGATCCTTGCATAGTAATAATGCTTACTCCCTACTCAAGAGTTTGATTTGGTTTCCCCTGCGTGGAATGCTCTTCTGGGTATCTATTTAATGGCTCATTCCCCTTGCTGCCCTCACATCACTTTTCAAACGTCACTTGATCAAAAAGGCCATCTCTGGCTACACTCCCTTGTTACTCTCTGTGCTCTTATCCTGCTTGTTTTTCTTATAATTCAATGTTGATTTGATTATTCCACACTTTGTCCCACTAGATTGTTAGCTTATGAGAGTTGGGATTTTTATCTGCTTTCTTCACTGCTGTATCCCCAGTGCCAAGAACAGTCCCTGGTACATAGTAGGCATTTCATAAAAACTTGTTGAGTACACCTCATGATAAATGTATATGATAAAGTAATGCAGTTATTATTTTTTGTAATATTTGGCCCAAAGTATACCAAACATAGTATTTATATCTTCAGGAGAGTTTTTGAGGATTTTGAGGCTACTCAGCATCATTGACATCAATTATTATAATTTTATTGTTACTGCACATTAATTGTCAGATGTGACAGATTATCATTTGATAAATTACTGATTTGCTGGATTTGTTCAATATTTCTATTAAAGTTGGCTGGGTTACTGTTTGTCTTTTTATAGGTTTCATTATTTGCAGAGCTTTTCAATGAAATGCTTCAAAGAGATTTTGGCGTCAGAATATACAAATCATTATTGTCTCTTCCTGAGAAAGAGGATAAAAAAGAAAAGGAAAAGAAAAGCAAAAAAGATGAGAGAAAAGATAAAAAAGAAGAAAGAGATGATGAAACTGAGGAGCCAAGACCCAAAAGGAGAAAATCAGGCGATGATAAAGATAAAAAAGAAGATAGAGATGAAAGGAAGGTCTGTAAATATTTCCAGGACCAGCAACCGGGTTTAGTTTCTAATTAGTCTTCTGGAGTGTAACACATAACAATGAATTCCATCAGAATAGTAAAATGTAAAGGCCAAACTAAAAACTTTTAGTGTATTATTAGAAATTTAAGTCTTTGAATTAAGCCTATATAAGCATCTATAACTAGTTTTCTGGTACTTTATTCTTTAAGGTATATAGCATGATGGTTTGATTTATGTACATTGTGAATGGTAGTTTATTCTTAAAGTATATTATTGTTACAAGATATTTATAATGTGATACTATTTCAAGTAAATTTAGTCAATTTAATGTTTTTCTTTTAGTCATTTGATGTTTGGTGAGATCTTGCTTAATTTTAAGACATTTTAAATTACAGAAAGAAGATAAAAGAAAAGATGATTCTAAAGATGATGATGAAACTGAAGAAGATAATAATCAAGATGAATATGATCCAATGGAAGCAGAAGAAGCTGAGGATGAAGAAGATGGTATGATTCCAATTTATTTTCCCTTAGGATGAAAAATACAATTTTTGTTTGGGGACTTTGTATCACTGAAATCTACAATTATTTTTTAGACTAGAAACAGTAAAATATTCTCTAGTGAAAATATGTTAAGTATTGTTTTACTAATTTTTAGGTGAGAGGATTGTTTTAAGAAATGTTATTTTTAACTATCATATGTTCCATATATAATTAATGGTAACTCAACTTGAGGGAAAAAAATTTCCCAAACGTGTTAAAATGTGTCATGAAAAGGTATAATAGTCTTCCTTGTTTCATAGAATATAATCTTCTTTAGAAAACTAATTAATTATGAAGACTATCATACAAGCAAAAGAGTACATATAGCATATAGAGTTTAAAGACTAATAATAATAAGCACCTGTATACCTATCACCTATGTTTTAAATAACAAACTTATCAGTAGTAATGATATTCAAAATACTTTACTAGTCATAGATGCCAGCCCTAAAGTACTTATGGAGTACCACTGAGTACCTGTCAGTTTCCATGTAGATTTGGGACTTTTTTTTTTTTAATTAATTAATTAATTATTTATTTATTTATTTATTTGATTATTTATTTGTTTGTTTGTTTATTTATTTATTTATTTATTTATGGCTGTGTTGGGTCTTCGTTTCTGTACGTGTGCTTTCTCTAGTTGCGGCGAGCCGGGGCCACTCTTCATCGCGGTGCGCGGGCCTCTCACTGTCGCAGCCTCTCTTGTTGTGGAGCACAAGTTCCAGACGCGCAAGCTCAGTAGTTGTGGCTCACGGGCCTAGTTGTTCTGCGGCATGCAGGATCTTCCCAGACCGGGGCACGAACCTGTGTCCCCTGCATCGGCAGGCGGACTCTCAACCACTGTGCCACCAGGGAAGCCCCCCAAATTTTTTTTTGAGGTGACAAAATCATAAGAGTTTTTTTGTTTTGGTAGTACATATCTTTGAGGATTATTACTACTTAAGGTGTTTTTGGTTTGCCTCTACATTTTTTCTTTCTACCGCAGCATTTTATTTTTCTTCTAATTGATGAAAATACTCAGACATAAAAGAAGTTGAGAGAATAGTGCATTGAATACCCTATATCCCACAGTTGATTCAGTAGTTAATATTTTATCTTATTTGTGTTGTCTGTGTGTTTGCATGTGTATGTTTCTGATCCATTTGAAAGTAGGAATTCTTCAACTTGCCTAAGAAAATACATTCTCTTAATCACAATTCCATAATCACCCCTAAGAAAATTAACAATAATGTCATACACCATCTATTGATGCCATCTAATGTGTAGTCTTAATTGTTCTAATAATTCAGTAGCAGTGATATAATATGCATATATCAGTATTTATTTTATCTTCATTATCTTCTCAATGAAGATTAGCCCTTTTTTCGGTTTTTTTGGCTGTGTTGGTTCTTCGTTGCTGTGCGTGGGCTTTCTCTAGTTGCGGTGAGAGGGGCTACTCTTCATTGTGGTGCACGGGCTTCTCATTGTGGTGGCTTCCCACTTTGTGGAGCTCGGGCTCTAGGCACGTGGGCTTCAGTAGTTGCAGCACGTGGGCTCAGTAGTTGTGGCTCAAGGGCTCTAGAGCGCAGACTCAGTAGTTGCAGCACGTGGGCTCAGTAGTTGTGGCTCAAGGGCTCTAGAGCGCAGACTCAGTAGTTGTGACACACTGGCTTAGCTGCTCTGAGGCATGTAGGATCTTCCCGGACCAGGGCTCAAACCCATCTCCCCGCGTTGGCAGGAGGATTCTTAACTGCAGCACCACCAGGGAAGTACCAAGATTAGCCTTTTTTACAGTCCCATTTTCTCTCCCCCATCCTCCCAGTATTGTTTTATCACTGCTTTTGTTAAATCACTGAACAGTGTTCTCATTATTTTATGTCAGAATGTCCTAGCTCTCATCCCTTAGTTGTCTTCTTTATTCCTTTTCTACCATATAACTCCCTTGGTGGTGGTCTCTTCCATTCTCCCAACTTTAAGTACAATCTGCATGTACTGACAGTTCTCAAATTTATATCTCAAGTCAGACTTCTCTTATTCTTCTATATCAGCTGCCTATTTGTCATCTCCACTTAAGCTATCTGACATTTCAAGATAAACATGTCTAAACCTGAACTCCTGCTTTTCCTTTTCACCATAAAGAAAACAAACAAAAAAATCCTCTACCTTCTGCCTTCCCCACCTCTTTTGATGGCAATCCCATCCTTAGAGTTGTTCAAGCTAAAATCTAGGAGTCATCCTTGACTCTCACTCTCTCTCTCTCTCTCTCTCTCTCTCTCTCTCTCTCTCTTTGTCATATTCCATTTCCAGTCTATCAGGAGGTCATATTGCCTCTATCTTCAAAATATAACCAGAATCAGACCATTTCTCAGCAGCGTCACTGATCTAACCTTAATCCAACCCATGTTGTTTCTTGCCTGGATTATTTTAATAGCCCCTTATACTGGTTTCCCTGCCTATCCCCTTCCTCTAAAGTCTCTTTTCAGTACAGTTGCCAGAATAACCTTTGTATTATTTAAGTCATTTATTTGTTCAAATTCTTACAGTTGCTCTCCATTTCACTCTATGAAAAAAGCCACAGTGTTTACAATGACCTGTAAGACCCTACCATATCAAGTCTTTAATTTTGTGTCTTACAACTCTTTGCACTTGTTCATTGCACCTCAGTCACTGGGACCTCCTTGAACCCATTATATATGTTCCTGTGTTAAGACCTTTGCATTGGCAGTTCCTTCTGCCTGCACGCTCTCCTAGAGACCCACCTTGCTGACTCCCTCAACACCTTCAGTCTCTGTTCAGCTATCGCTTTCTCAGGGAGGTCTGCTCTGCACCCTATTTAAAATTGCAGTCTCCTCCCCACCCCCACCAAAGTGCACATTCCTGATGCCTCCTTATCCCCTTCTACTTATAGAACTTATAACCTAGTCTACTCTACTGTTTACTTAGTTTACTTATTGTCTGTCTTCTTTCCACTTGAATATAAGCTCTTAATAAGAAAGAGATTTTTCTTTATTTTCTTTGCTGATATATATTGGAAGTTCCTAGAACAGCCTAAATATCCCAATAGGCTCTAAATAGATATTTGTTGAACTAATACCATAAACTGCAAAGCCAAGTAGGATGCTATGATTATAGTTTTGGGGTTTTTTTGGTTTCCTTGGAATTCCAATTGATGCTTGCTTATGTTATCATTTTTCCCCATACTTTGCATCTTATTATCCAATCAAGTTTCCAGAAGACCACTTTTTTCCTCATGGAAAAATAGAATTTGTGGTTAAAATATATATATATATATATATATATATATATTTGTGTGTGTGTGTATATATAGTGCCAGTTAATGTCTAAAATGGTGTTGAATCTTCTTAGTAATCAGAGGAGCAAATAACAGTGAGGGTCTAATTTTTACCTGTCAAATTGATGAAACTTAAGTTTCTAATAAAAGGTAACATCAGTTTAACAGGGGTAAAGAGAAGATTACTTTCACTCTTGGGGTGAGTTTAAATTGTTGCACCTTCTCTGGACAGAAGTTTGGAAATGTTAATTAACCATATCCTTTCAAATACCAACACGAATATTTATTTCATAATTATTTATAAAACAAAAAACTAAAATCAGTCTTAATATTCAACAATAGGGAATTATTTAAATGCATTTTGACATAGACATGCAATTAAATTCTGTGCAGTCATTGAAAAAGAAGTTAGAGGATAGTGATGCGGAAAAAGATTACCACATGGTTTTTATAGACGTAGACAGCATGTTCCAAGATGAGCAAGGATTACTTGGATTGTTTTTTCAGCCGTGCTGTGCGGCATGTGGGATCTTAGTTCCTCGACCAGGGATGGAACCCGTGCCCCCTGCACTGGGAGCGTGGAATCTTAACTACTGGACCACCAGGGAAGTCCCTGGATTTTTTAAAAAATACGTTAAAAATATAGGTTTCAGGGGAGATGGTTTCAAGTGACACCTTTCAAGTTAAATACTCAAAATAAGCTGGGTCATGTCTGTAAAATGTGAATAAATGAAAGGAGAGGTTTCTTAACCATTTCTTAACTGAGGAATCTGAGGCTCTTAGCACTAAATCAATTTACCCATGATAATAAAACTATAAAGCAGCTGAACCACTCTGTACTGTATTTTATATATATATATGAAATAATTAGGTTCCAAGGACATATTATCTCTCTTTCTTTAAAACAGTTTATTTCTGTTCCAATACATATCACAAACTCACCCATTTTAAGTGTATATAATTTAGTTTAATAATTTAACAATTTAATAATTCCTAGTAACTTCATAGAATTGTGAAACCATCACTACAATCCAGTTTTAGAACATTTATCTATTTCCTTTTTTTAATAACAACTTGAGATATAATTCACATATCAACCAGTTCACCCATTTAAAAGTATACAGCTCAGTTTTTTTTGTTTTTGTTTTGTTTTAATATGTATTTGGGTGGTACGCCGGTCTTAGGTGTGGCACGTGGGGTCTTCGTTGCCGAATGCAGAATCTTTTAGTTGCAGCATGCAGGATCTTTTTAGTTGCAGCTTGAGAACTCTTAGTTGCGGCATGTGGGATCTAGTTCCCTAACCAGGGATCGAACCCAAGCCCCCTGCATCAGGAGCATGGAGTCTTAGCCACTGAACCACCAGGGAAGTCCCAACTCACTGGTTTTTAATATATCCATCCATCACCACAGTCAATTTTAGAACATTTTCATTTCCACAAAAAGAAATCCTGTACTCATTAGCAGTCAGTCCCATTTCCCCCCCATCTCCTCAGCCCTAGGCAAGCACTAGTCAGCTTTCCATCTCTATAGATATTCTGGACATTTCATATATATAAATAGAATCATGCAGTATGCAATCTTTTGTGACTGGCTTCTTTTCACTTAGCATAATGTTATCAAGGTTCATGTGTGTTTTATCATGTATATTCTATTTAATATAAAGTTTTCTCTATATTGTTACTATTCGCGTACAACTTCTCACCTAAAGCAGTCTTTCCCAGAGTGTTCCAAAATATTAACAGGTATTAAGGTTAATAAAGTATACTGGGGTCAAATAAATTTGGGAAACTTGGGCTAAGCAAAGGTCTGCATGTTTTACTACAGAATTTCTTAGCTGCTTATGTATGTTGTGGATGTTCAAGAAGGGAATATAGGGCTTCCCTGGTGGCGCAGTGGTTGAGAATCTGCCTGCCGATGCAGGGGACACGGGTTCGTGCCCCGGTCCGGGAAGATCCCACATGCTGCGGAGCGGCTGGGCCCGTGAGCCATGGCTGCTGAGCCTGCGCGTCCGGAGCCTGTGCTCTGCAATGGGAGAGGCCACAACAGTGAGAGGCCCGCGTACCACAAAAAAAAAAAAAAAAGAAGAAGGGAATATAGTGTGAAATATTATAAATTTATGCTGTGTAATATCTCAAGCGCTAATTAACTCCTAGTGTTTACTGTATCTCCTATTTTATCAAGAAACCCTTTGTTACTCCGGGCTTTCTGATGGAGATCCATTTGAGAGATCCAGAAGCCTCTAGAAACAAAATTTCTCTTAAAATTGTTGACAGATCATTAAATATCGACAAAAAAGCTGTTTAGTTGTATATAATTCATGAAAGGATGATGTATTAGTTCACTAGGGCTACCATGAAAGGTACCTCAAACTGTTTAGCTCAAACAATAGAAATTTACTGTCTTCACAGTTCTGAAGGCCAAGTCTGAGATGAAGGAGTTAGCAGGGTTGGTTTCTTCTGAGGGCTGGGAGGAAGAGTCTGTTCCAAGCAGCTCTCCTCAGCTCTTGTAGATGGGCATCTTTTCCCTGTATTGTCACATCATGTTCTATCTGCATGTGTCTGTGGCTAAATTTCCCCTTTCTTTAAAGACAGCAGTCATTGTATTAGAGCTCACTCTAATAACCTCATTTTAACTTGATTATCTCTGTATAGATAAACCCTTTCTCCAAATAAGGCAACATTCTGAACTACTAGGGGCTTAGGACCTCAGCTTTGGAACTTTAGGGGATAACAGTTGAACCCATAACAGATTTATTCTTCAGTATTAGTTGAATAACAAGCTGTTAATGGTGCTTGACCTGAAGGCGATGGCTGAGGTCTTCAGGAACTGGGTAGCTTATGGATAGGTAAGAGAAAGGAGTTTACTTTTTGTCAGTTTTCTGTTTATTTATTAAGAATAATTTATCGAATTTCCTATCTTTTTTTAAAATTTATTTTATTTACTTTTGGCTGCGCTGGGTCTTCGTTGCTGTGCACGGACTTTCTCTAGTTGCGGCGAGCAGGGGCTACTCTTTGCGGTGCGCGGGCTTCTCATTGCAGTGGCTTCTCGTTGCAGAGCACGCGCTCTAGGCGTGTGGGCTTCAGTAGTTGTGGCACGTGAGCTCAGTGGTTGTGGCATGTGGGCTCCAGAGTGCAGGCTCGGTAGTTGTGGCACATGGGCTTAGTTGCTCCGTGGCATGTGGGATCTTCCTGGACCAGGGCTCGAACTCGTGTCCCCTGCATTGGCAGGCAGATTCTGAACCACTGTGCCAGCAGGGAAGCCCAAATTTCCTATCTTTTATCAAAGGACACATACATTATTGTCAGCAAATCTGGGTATTAATACTGTTAGGTCTTCTTTATTAAGAACATTTCAATTCTCATATGTAGTTTTATTTTGCAATAATCCATCTGCAGTTAGTTTTACTATATTGGCTGTTTTTCCTTTTATCTTGTAGTAAATATTCTCTGCCCTGTTTTGTTTAAATTTATGTTTCAATTTTTTGTATAAAATTCATTCATGTTTGGGAACTAATTCCCCCAAATATTTATTGAATTGAGTCCTTGTATTTGAATCAGTAAAGTCCATTTTTTTCTTCCCTGTAGTTTCTTTATAAATTTCTTCCTGTTCTTATTCTTTATAATTTTCTTATAAAATCCAAACTGTTTTTAGTCGTATAATATTTCTTTGTTTTTTTATCTTTTGAAAACTGATCAGTAATAGAAAAGTATTTTCAATCTGTACAGTTGTTGAAATTTTATCTATTAATGAGTCTTTTGCTGCTGTTGTATTTATTTTATAGATCGGGATGAGGAAGAAATAAACAAACGAGATGACAAAAGAGATATTAACAGATACTGCAAGGAGAGGCCCTCTAAAGATAAGGTATGTATTAAATACTGAAGTATATTTGACATACATTATTATGTTTAATGTGTACAACACAGTGATGGGACATTTCTGTATAATACTGTATTTTTTATAATATGATAATTTCCATTTCTTACATAATCCAGACTTATTATTAAACATAACTAAGTGATGAACTTTATTGATCCTTGTATATCTATATATTACCACTCATCAGAATTCAGTTGGTTGTATTTTGGTATTTGTGGTTTTGTCAGATAATCAGTATGTCTTACCTCTTTCTTCTCTATACATAAATCAGATCAATTCATTTTAGCTAAGATGAGGTAAAGATGTTTGCAGATTTTTGGTATTATATGGACACAGTCTAATTTTCTCACTTATCAGGGGTAAAAATTATGTACTGTATCTTCTGCATTTTCTTTAGGAAAAAGAAAAGACTCAGATGATCACAATTAACAGAGATCTGTTAATGGCATTTGTTTATTTTGATCAAAGCCATTGTGGTTACCTTCTTGAAAAGGATTTGGAAGAAATACTTTATACTCTTGGACTGCATCTTTCTCGGGCTCAGGTAATCTATCTCGTGAATATTTAAAATTAAAAGCATGTTTAAGTAACTTTGTCTTTTTAGTACCTTTGACTTTTTGAAATAGAAAAGCAATACAGGGACTTCCCTGGTGGTCCAGTGGCTAAGACTCTGTACTCCCAATGCAGGGGGCCCGGGTTCGATCCCTGGTCAGGGAACTAGATCCCACATGCCACAACTAAGACCCGGTGATGCAAAATAAATAAATAAATTTTAAATAAAAGCAATACAGGCTTATAGTAATACAGTTAAGCAATACTGAAATAAATAAAGTAAAAGAAGTTAAAAGTCTCTTCCTCTAGTTCCACTCCTTTGGCCTAATATATAAACTTCTAGATCCTTTTGTAAGCAACTCATATGTGTATATATATGATAGTTCCAGTTTTATAAACAACACATGAAATCATTCTAAACATACTGATGGACAACTTTTTTTCATTTAATAATGTATCATGGGCATTCTACCATGAAAATGGAGACCCATTTTGTTCTCTTTATTACTGCCTAGTATTCCATGGTATAGATGTGCCTTTATTGCCTTAACTAGTCCCAGTTGCTAAATGGCTTTCATTTTTTAGAATTACAAGCTATGGTTTAATAAACGTGTTTGTACGTATACGTTATGTATTGACGTTTTTATCAGACTTTTTTTGACAATTTTTTTCAAGTGATAATTTGATTTTAGGTTTATAGAGAAGACAGTTAAAAGCGTAAGTGCTCTAATTGAGTGGTAGTGGATACCTGAGATGCCATTGATGTTTATCATATGTGAAAATTAGAACACTGATGTTCAAGGAGAATCAAAAACTTATTTTCATCTTTTTAAATAACAGGTAAAGAAGCTTCTTAATAAAGTAGTACTCCGTGAATCTTGCTTTTACCGAAAATTAACGGACACCTCAAAAGATGAAGAAAATCATGAAGAATCTGAAGCATTGCAGGAAGATATGCTAGGTTTGAGTATATTATTTTAAGATCATGCCATTTTATAACCATATTATTAATTAAAGAAGAAAATAACATAATAAAATATGGTATCTTTTAGGGACTTCCCTGGCGGTCCAGTGGTTAAGACTCCGTGCTTCCCCTGCAGGAGGCACGGGTTCGATCCCTGGTCAGGGAACTAAGATCCCACATGCTGTGTGGCGTGGCCAAAAGAATATGGTTTCTTTTATATTATAGGAAACAGATTGTTACTTCCAACACCGATAGTAAAACAGGAATCAAAGGATATGGAAGAAAATGTTGGCCTTATTGTGTATAATGGTGCAATGGTCGATGTAGGAAGCCTCTTGCAAAAATTGGAAAAGAGTGAAAAAGTACGAGCTGAAGTGGAACAGAAGCTGCAGTTACTAGAAGAAAAGACAGGTAAGGAAAAGCATTGGATATGAGGTACTTTTAACACTCTATTGGGATATATATGTGTACACACGTATATACATACCTATACTTGTGCATATCCATACCTTGTTTTAGTCTAGACACATAATGTAAGTTTACTTTTCACCATTTCTGTTAAAGGTTATAAAATTGCTTAGCTTTATAAGAATTAATCTTAGATCTTCATGTGCATTCTCAAGTTCGATTGTTGTTCTGTTGCATCCTTTTAATCCTCCCCTAGTTCCACTTAGTCTTCATTAGTTTCTGCTACTTTCTCTAGTCTGTACAATTATCTTAAAATGGAACTTGGATTTAGAAGTAATACTACGTAAAACTTAATTTAAATGAAATGAGTTATTACAGTGTGCTTTATAACTATTAAAATTGACACTTGTGGCCAGTTTAAAGAATTATATACACTTTTTATTCTCCTAGCTTAAGTATTTTTAACCTCAGAGTTAAATTGGAAATTTTAAAGGGTAAGATGGTGAATTTTGTTTTGTTTTGTTTTGTTTTTTTTGACAGATGAAGATGAAAAAACCATATTAAATTTGGAGAATTCCAACAAAAACCTCTCTGGTGAACTCAGAGAAGTTAAAAAGGACCTTAGTCAGTTACAAGAAAACTTAAAGATTTCAGAAAGCATGAATTTGCAATTTGAAAACCAGCTGAATAAGACAATCAGAAACTTATCCACAGTAATGGATGAGATCCACACTGTTCTTAAGAAGGTTAGCTGTTTTGTACCTTCAACATTTTCATAGTTTATTCCTTTTCTAAAAAGTCTATTTCTGGCAAATTTAATATTATTAAGCTCTTAGTGGCTTTTCTAACAGAAAATAGTGGTAGCATTCTGTCCTTCATTAGATTAGTCAAAAGCAATTCCCCAAAGATGGTATTTTCCTAGAACTTACTTCAGATGTCAACATGATTTATGTGTCCAGACTTTTTTTTTTTAATTTATTTTTGGCCACATTGGGTCTTCATTCCTGCGAGCAGGCTTTCTCTAGTTGTGGCGAGTGGGGGCTACTCTTCATTGTGGTGTGGTGGCTTCTCTTATTGCGGAGCATGGGCCCTATGCGTGCAGGGTTCAGTAGTTGCAGCATGCCGGGTTCAGTAGTCGCAGCACGCAGGCTCAGTAGTTGCAGCACGCAGGCCCTACAGCACATGGACTTCAGTAGTTGTGCACGGGCTAAGTTGCTCTGCGGCACGTGGGATCTTCCCAGACCGGGTATCAAACCTGTGTCCTCTGCATTAGCAGGCAGATTCCTAACCACTACACAACCAGGGAAGTCCTGGTGTGCAGACTTCTTAAAAAGCAAGTTTCACTTGCATTTCTTTTAGAATCAGAGGTTGAGTTTGAACTTGAGGAAGAAAAGCCATTCACTTTTTTTTTTTTTTTTTTTTGTGGTACACGGGCCTCTCACTGTTGTGGCCTCTCCTGTTGCGGAGCACAGGCTCCGGACGCGCAGGCTCAGTGGACATGGCTCATGGGCCCAGCCACTTGGCGGCATGTGGGATCTTCCTGGACCGGGGCATGAACCCGTGTCCCCTGTATTGGCAGGCGGACTCTCAACCACTGCGCCACCAGGGAAGCCCCATTCACTTCTTTTTTAAACCCATTTATTGGGCAGAGTTGAGAAACTTTTTGACACTATCAAAATTAATTTATTAGTATTCTTTGTCTCAAAAATAACTAGTAACTCAGTGCCCTTGTAAACTAACTTCAGTAATTGAGAGACCTTCCACCTCCTGGGTCTCACTCAGAACAAGAAGACAAAAAAGAAAAACTACAGTGCAAGGAATATACTGCTGTTAGTAATATAGTCCTAAGAACCTCTAATTTCTTAGGATTTAGATGGCTTTCTCAAATACTAGAAGTCATTCTGCACAGAATTGAGAGATTTCTTTCCTACTCTCCCCTTCCCCCCACCCGGTTCAATTTTCCATAGATGGTGAAATGGGCTATCTGCAGTATCTCTGTTTAGTAATGATGATTATTTTTAAAGTTACATTTAAGAGAATTTAATAAAATATACTTTTCCTTTGTGTATTTTATAGGATAATGTGAAGAATGAAGATAAAGATCAGAAATCTAAGGAGAATGGTGCAAGTGTATGATAAAATACATGTAGTGATGAAGAATGCTGATAAGTAATGTAATATATAAAATCATGATACAAGAATGTTTGAAAGTGATGCATGTTTGATTTTAGTAGTATAAATATCTGTTAGTTCAAATGATGTATAAAGTTTTATGAATGTGAGAGTCTTTGCTTTTGAAAATTGCTTGTAATTCCTGGCATCCAAATTATTAAACACTCCTTGAGTGAAATAATTTTGCATTGCAAAATGTTTTAGGATGAACTTTGTTATAGTTTTAACCCCAATAAAGTTCATCAGTTTAATTGACGGTAGTGTTCAATTACAAATCTCTTTTATTAAAAACCTAGACAGTTGTAATTTTATTTATAGAATTATCATTACTAGTTTTTTTTTGTTGTTTTTTTTTTTTGCTGTATGCGGGCCTCTCACTGTTGTGGCCTCTCCCGTTGTGGAGCACAGGCTCTGGACGTGCAGGCTCAGTGGTCATGGCTCACGGGCATGTGGGATCTTCCCGGACCGGGGCACGAACCCGTGTCCCCTGCATCGGCAGGCAGACTCTCAACCGCTGCGCCCTCAGGGAAGCCCTCATTACTAGTTTTTTAAAAAAAATTTAGCCTTTTAAAATTTCAGTATGGGGCTTCCCTGGTGGTGCAGTGGTTAAGAATCCACCTGCCAATGCAGGAGAGACAGGTTTGAGCCCTGGTCCGGGAAGATCCCACAGGCCGCAGAGCAACTAAGCCCATGTGCCACAACTACTGAGCCTGCACTCTAGAGCCTGCGAGCCAGAATTATTGAAGCCCGCATGCCTAGAGCCCATGCTTGGCAACAAGAGAAGCCACCACAATGAGAAGCCCGCGCAACACAACGAAGAATAGCCCCCCCCGCTCAATGCAATTAGAGAAAGCCCGCGGGCAGCAACGAAGATGCAATGCAGCCAAAAATAAATTTAAAAAATTTCAGTATGAATCATAAAATAGGATTCTGCTTAAATTTTGCAAGTTTTTTGGACCACACTTTTTTTTGTTACTTGTCCTTAAATCCTCTCCAATTTTCAGTCTCTAAAAACATTTATTAAAAATTTAACTCATCCAAACGACAGTACATCAAAAACTAAGTAAATAATTGTTAATTGCCATTGTTATTATATATGTTAGGCTTTACATAAAACACATAGTTTTGATGTTAATGTTAACTGCTTTCAATTAACTGTTCTAGTTTCCCAGAATAGCACCTATATTACTTTTAATTTTGAGGGTTTTTTTTTTTTAAATGCAGTATATGTCAAACGTACGGTCTAGTACCAAGCCAGTAGATGTCAGTATGATGCCTTAAGTTAAGCCTTCCTTAATTAAAAATAGTTTGTTTTATTAGTCTGTGTATTTCCTTCAGAATTTTAGATATATAATAGTTAATAAACTATTGAGTGAAAAGGTAGGAAATGTGACATACTCTAAAGCAGTGGTTCTCAACAGGGGGTGCATTAGCCCCCAGAAGACGTTTAGCAGTGCCTGGAGACATCTGTACCCTTCCCACCAAGGTGAATGCCACTGGCATGTAGGTGGTCGAGGCCAAGGACTTGGCTGAATCACCTGCTTTGCATGGGACGGCCCCCCGCAACAAAGGGTTGCCCAGCCCCATATGTCAGTAGTGCCCCGCTGGAAAAACTCTGGTCTAAAGGAGTACAGGGTTAAAAATGACATGTCTTTGAGATAACACTAGTGGAAGCTGAATTGCATCTGTAGCAAATATCAGGTTTTCTGTATGTAAATAACCCTCCCTGGAACGTTTCACTGTCAGAGAATTATATAGTATATTAGGGTTTTTATATTTTATTTTGCTAGAATAATGATTTGGTGTTCCAAACGGGTTAATAGGAGAATGTAAGTGCCCTGTTACATGTATCTTAAGCTGAATGGAATCCACGTAGCTCTTACTAAGAAATAGATTAAAATACCTAAAATTCTTTCAAACCAGTTTTTTTTCTTTTTACCTTAAGTTGCTCTTTCTGATTGTAGTGGTTTGTTGAACTTCTCTGAGGTTGAATTACTGATTGACCCATAATTATACAGTTACTGTATAAATGTTTCTCTATCTTTTAGGTAAGATAAATCATTACAGGGTAGTTAGAAAGTTTTTTCTCCGAGGAAAATCCTGGAGATAATCTTTTAACTAAAAGACAGTGAAGAATATAGTTCTTTAATACAGTATGATTTTGAATGAGAAAAATCATTATAAAGTCTACCTGTCAGACTTATTTTTCCCAGAGATAGTTAAATGAGAATAATATTGGGAGAATGGAGAAAAAATATAAATCTTTCCATTATATTATTACTTAGAGGTAAATTAGAAGTGGAAAATGAGATGAGTAAGCTAGGGGGGAAAAAACTACATATAGAATAATTGGTTTTAGTGAAAGTGAGGTAAAGAGAACCTGTTTTTGTCTTTCTAAACTGTTTTGGATTTTCATTCAGAAGTAAACATGCGGTCTGTTCTTATATTCTATCAGCTGACATTGACCAAACCAAAAAAAACTTAATCAGATAACAAAGTAGGTCTATGATAACATTTAATTTTGTTTTCCCATTTTTTTAATGTTCTGGATGCCTGTTTTTGTATTTCTAATACTCATTTAAGTCATTTTAAGACAATGAAATTTTAAGATTTTAATATTTCTTTCTGAATATTGCCTAAGTTGTAGAAAATTACTCCTCAAAATGTAACAGCACAAAAAATCCTTTTTAAAGAGAATTACAGTGACACTTAGACTTTATATGTGTACAACTTTTCACTCTCAAAAGAAACATGTGAAGACCCTGAACTGGGTGGGCTGGGGTAAGTGGGACAGACTAGCTGATGCTCTTTTCGTCTGTCCTTTCTATGCACCCTGAAGGCTCACAGTGCACTTCACGTGTTACCATACAAGTGCACCTCACCCCTTGCACAAGTGCATGACGTGCGGAGAACAGTCCATCTGTTGTGTACCCCTGGGCAACTCATTCTCTCTTTATACCCTAAGAGTGGCCAGGATATGGAGTTGTACCTTTGCTAAGGGGTCAAGCTTTGGGGACTTTTGTCAAAGATGGACTCAGGAGGAAAGACACTTGAAGATGCTTTTACATTGGTAAATCTTAGTATTCATCTTCAGCACCAGTGGAGACATGAACTTGGACGCAGGACCAAAGACCATGACAATTCCAAGAGTCTCAGCTCTCAGGTACCTCCCCTATGCTGCAGCTGAGGGAAAAATCTCAGGTGCCTTTGTTTTGTGGGCCACGGGGTCTTAGCTGAGATCATGGGGACAAACAGCAGGGATTTGTGCCACAGTGACAGTTGTGTTGTGCCTTAATACAAAGGCAGTTACTTCTTTCTGGTCAGTAAAGCAGTATTTGTTAGAGGGCAAAAAAAAAAAAAAGCTTGGAAATTTCTAATTTTCTGCTAAAGAAAGGCATTTGGAATACGTTAAACATGGATGAGTTTGCTTATTAAACTATGGGTGAGGACTTGCCTGGTGGCACAGTGGTTGCAGGGGACACGGGTTCGAGCCCTGGTCTGGGAAGATCCCACGTGCTGCAGAGCAACTAAGCCCGTGCACCACAGCTACTGAGCCTGCGCTCTAGAGCCTGCGAGCCACAACTGCTGAAGCCCGTGTGCCTAGAACCCATGCTCCGCAACAAGAGAAGCCACCGCAATGAGAAACCCACGCACCACAATGAAGAGTAGCCCCCGCTCGCCACAACTAGAGAAAGCCTGCGTTCAGCAACAAGACACAGTGCAGCCAAATAATAAGGACAGGAAGGAAGGGAGGGAGGAAAGAAGGAAGGAAAGAAAGAGATATTAGTTTCAGGAAGATGTAATAGACATACTTTCCTGTATTCTTCCCATTTAACGATAACTAAAAAACTCTGGGACATGTCCACACACCCATGTTCATCGCAGCATTCTCTATATTAGCTATAATAGTAGGAAAGTTGTTAAAAGTAAATCCTAAGTGTCTCATCACAAGGAATAAAACTTTTTTTTATCTATATGAGATGAAGAATGTTAACTAAAATTATTGTGGTAATCATTTCACAATATATGCAAGTCATTATGCTGTACACCTTAAACTAATACAGTGCTGTATGTCAATTATATGTTAATAAAACTGGGGGAAATTTTTAAAATATATAAACAGGAATAAAAAACTCGATGACATAGCACTTCCACTCCTAGGTGTATACCCAAGATAAATCAAAAGATATGTCCACACAAAAACTTGTTACATGAATGTTCACGGTAGCATTATTCATAATAGCCAGATTGACTGGTTCTCTTCCAGAAACAGTATCTCAAAGATTAAAAATTCATCTCCTAGCAACATTTCCAACAGCCAGGTGAATGCCTCCTAAATTTGCAAAGCTGGTAAAAACCCTGGGATTAAATAACAGATGGATTTGGGAAATGGCATAAGTGCAGCCCAAGGCTAGTGTACTTTGTGCTTTAAAGAAGAATGGTTCAAAGTAGGTTTTAATTAAATATTTATGTTATAGCCAGAAATAGCAAGTGGTCTTTGTGTGGTCAGGGACTGGCTTTCAAAAGGTCTATCTAAGAAAGAAAATGAATGGGCATTAAATATTTATTCTTTATATGTTAGAAATAGATTCTGTTCTTTCCCTGCCTGAAGGAAGATAAAAAAGGCTAGAGATAGGCTTCCCTGGTAGCGCACTGGTTGAGAGTCTGCCTGCCGATGCAGGGGACACGGGTTTGTGCCCCATTCCGGGAGGATCCCACATGCCGCGGAGCGGCTGGGCCCGTGAGCCATGGCCGCTGAGCCTGCGCGACCGGAGCATGTGCTCCGAGACCACAACAGTGAGAGGCCCGCGTACCGCAAAAAAAAAAAAAAAAAAAGGCTAGCGATAACCAGTGAGCTGCATTTGGAAATACAATCTTACAAAGACTAGGAGGCTAGGTTCAACTATTAAGTGGATATGAGGTTCTACTGAGGCCAAATAATATGAAATATTAAACCCTTTACCATTTAGCTGGGGACCACGAGGGAATAACTTTCCATTGTTTTTGGCTGAATTTTTTCACCTTTAGAATGGGAAAAATAACATGACAAATTTCTTTGCTGAAGCATAGGCTACTAACTGCTGTATTAATTTTCCAAACCCTTATATGACCCTTGCAAAGAATTTATCATAGCAAACTAAACCCAAGACAAGTTTATGTTTTTGATTTATCTTGAATCTGAAAATTTAGAATGATCATAAACCACACAGCGTGCAAATTCCTCATATTTTGTCTCTTTAGATGTGAGAAAGTTTTGAACTCCCAAGATCAGTGTTGTAATAACTCTATATAACGGCTTCCTAGAGATCACATTTAAACTTGTACCCTGCTCTTTATGATGCTTCATTTGCCTGAATTGCTACAGCAATAGCACAGTATCAATTGTTATTGGACCAAAGGTAAAATTTGCACCTGATTTAGTAGCCCAGAGAATTTTTAGGCGAAAGCCATGAAAACACAAATGCTAATTTTAAAAAAAGTGTTCGGAAAAAGTTCCATTCTGAAGTTAAATTAATCCCCCAAATTTGAGAATCCAGAACAAACTTCATGTGAAGAGGCACCATCTTAACCACATGTTAACAATAATGAAACTGCAGTATTGCAGTAAAGGAGAAGAAGTGATTATATGACATTCTTTGACGTTAGGTGCAGGGCACATGGGTTCTAAAACTGGTGAATTGGAAAGCCATCTGCCCTCGAGAGCAGATGTAAAACAATGCCAAGATCCAAATATTTAAAAGATGATTGAAATATCTAAACCTGGACTTCAAAATATTTTTAAAGTTTTTAAATAACTTAGTAAAGCTTAGCATAACTTAGTAAATATCTACTTAGAAAATACAAAGGGGGAAAATCCAATGAGAGATAACCCAGAAACTAGTTACCCCAGCAATGCCCACAATAAGATTTTTGTTACCCTTAGAAGGAGGCTCTCCTAAGATATTCATACACTTTATATGAACAAAATCTCAACGTGCAGTTTCACAACAGCTTAGGGTCTACTATAGAAAACACAAGGACTCTTTAAAAGCATTGGTTTTGCTTCCCGTCTGGAGTTTACCTTTAAGCAAGAGTACTGCTGGAGCAATGCTGAATGTCTGGGAAAGCAAGAAGCTTGTGGATCATAGCTTTTACCTCCAGAGACTTCAGTTTCCTAAGGTAGTCTTTATCTGCAGACTGCTAAGAGTTCCCAGGCAACCAAGAGCTAAACATGACCAAGCTCTAAAAACAGAAAAAATTAACTGGAGTTGAAGGCTAAGCTTTAGGATGGCAGGGTTCTTATTTCATTCCAAATTCAGGTTTACCCTGGATTTGATTTCACTCAGTTTGAAATTAGGATGGCTCACACTAAAAAAAATATTAAATATATGAAAATGCTTAGATATTTTTGATAAATAAACATCTGTAAAACCACCTGAGGCAGTTAAGCCTGCATTTCAGCCCTGCCTAGCTAGAAGTTTCAGATATCTTTAAACTGTAGATTTAGGCGCACCAGGTTTCTGATCTAATCCAAACTGCCTGACCTGTTTTGAGGCGTTACACCACTAGGTAGGATTTATCACTTTCATTGTCTTTAAATGTGGTGTGAACCCAAATGCCACCACCCTCACCAAACTCTAATCTTCAATTAAAATCTGTGCAGATGAGCTTCTACCTGGCTCCTGGCTTCTGCCTTCCTTGCAGAACCTGAGGCCCCAGCTCTGAATCCTGCCTCTATGGTTGGGATCCTGACAGTCTGCAAAATCCTCCCTTCTTTAGGGGCTGGACTCTGTATTCATGAGCTTGACACTGGTTGAGGGCTAATTCCAACTGATCAATTTCCCCTGGAACTAAGATTATAATCTGCCTAATTTTCAGTAATACTGACAAGGCCTGGAAGATTACCATCTTTGCGCCCCCTTTGCTCTCCTACCCACCAGACGGAACTTTGGACCGTGAAGTCAGTCATTCCACATTAGTTAGATTATGTTCAGTATCTGACACCTCACAAAGGAATTATATAGTCACATCAGCTTGAGGATGAGAAGTGAAAAAAAAAACTATAAAGA
The DNA here is from genome assembly GCF_005190385.1 of Monodon monoceros. NCBI lineage: Eukaryota > Metazoa > Chordata > Mammalia > Artiodactyla > Monodontidae > Monodon > Monodon monoceros. Next base: position 19,561,672 of record NW_021703781.1, read on the forward strand.
CTGATTTAATTCAGTTGCTTAAGCAGTTGTGACCCTTCCCATAAACTATTTCAAAGTATATAGCTTCTCAAAGTGACTACGCTGCAGGTTCCCGGACTTGCTTTCAGTCATTCAACAAATATTTCAGTGTCTATCCATTGTAAGAATATTTACCAATGGATTAATATTTACCCCTCCTGAGAAAGCCCAAAATGCTCAGATAATATCTCCAAGACAACAGCTACTTTTCTTGGAGTTTTGAAAATCACATATCAGCACTTTGTTATAAAAGCAGAAACAAACACACCATTGTGAAGCAATTATACTCCAATAAAGATGTTAAAAAAAAAATCACATATCAGTAGGAAAAACTGCTCTCTGTGTATACCTTAGTTCAGAGGTTCTCCAAGCATGTTAACTTAGAAAGGCAGCAGCAGTACCCGGGAACTTGTTAGAAATGCAAATTCTTGAGCCCTACCCCAGACCGTCTCAATCAGAAATTCTGGGGATGGGACTCAGCTATCTGTGTTTTAACAAGACTCCCAGGTGATTCTGATGCTTACTAGTTTAAGAACCACTGCCTTAGTTTAGGCCCAGTGATCAGATTCCACCATTAATGGGGCTGAAACAAGGAGATGACTCTGACTTAAGTAGTACCCTACCTGAATACCTGACATAATATGTCCTCTCTACAACAAGAAAAACCAAGTGTATAATTTATGGTCAAAAGTATTTGTGGACTTAACCCTCATTCATGTATAAGCCTGCGGCTTGTTTTTTATTTATTTTTTTAAACCCAGCAGTTCTTTTTTGGGGGGGTGCTACATTGGGTCTTTGTTGCTGTGCGCAGGCTTTTCTAGTTGTGGCGAGCGGGGGCTACTCCTCTTTGTGGTGCACAGGCTTCTTGCTGCGGTGGCTTCTCCTGTTGCAGAGCACGGACTTTAGGTGTGGGGCTTCAGTAGTTGTGGCACACGGGCTCAGTAGTTGTGGCTCACAGGCTTAGTTGCTCCGCGGCATGTGGGATCTTCCCGGGCCAAGGATCGAACCTGTGTCCCCTGCATTGGCAGGCAGATTCCTAACCTCTGCACCACCAGGGAAGTCCCCTGAGGCTTGTTTTTATTTTATTTTATTTTTATAAATTAATTTATTTGGGGCTGCGTTGGGTCTTTGTTGCTGCGCACAGGCTTTCTCTAGTTGCGGCGAGCGGGGGCTACTTTTCGTTGCGGTGCACGGACTTTTCATTGCTGTGGCTTCTCTTGTTGCAGAGCACAGGCTCTAGGCGCGCAGCCTTCAGTAGTTGCAGCACACAGGCTCATTAGTTGTGGCTCACAGGCTCTAGAGCACACTCTCAGTAGCTGTGGCGCATGGGCTCAGTTGCTCCACGACACGTGGGATCCTCCCTGACCAGGGCTTGAACCTGTGTCCCCTGCATTGGCAGGCGGATTCTTAACCACTGTGCCACCAGGGAAGCCCCAAAACTAATATTTCTAATTTAAAATGTGATATAGAGTATGATTCCATTTTCCTAAATTTCTTTCTTTCTTTCTATATTTATCTAGAAAGATGTTCACCTTGTTAAAGATAATAATTTCTGGGTGGTAGAATTTCAAGTGAATTTTTTTCTTTTTGTACTTTAAATTTTTAATAATGAAATAATGATGTATCATTTTTCAGAAATAATAGAGGCATTCTAATCTTTATTTTTTGGCCATGCGCACGACACGCAGGATCTTAGTTCCCTGACCAGGGATTGCACCCGCGCCCCCTGCATTGGAAGCACGGTGTCTTAACCACTGGACTGCCAGGGAAGTCCCGAGAGGCATTCTAAAAAAAATGTGTGGTTTGGGGGAAGATTGGGAGATATTAATGTCCCCAAAGAAATGTCTACAATCTAGAAAACCTGGTAGATCTCCTTTCTGAGTGGTCGTAATCGGTTTAAAAGAATTTTCTTTTCCTGTTGTCCACTAGTGTGATTTACCTCTCGTTACCATTTGGCAATTTGAATATCCAAGAGGGACAGTTTATTGGTTTAAAAACAATTCTTGACTTAAAATTCATTTGAGGAACATGGAGACAGTATGGGTGTATGTGCCCTCTTAACAGCCTAAATATAAATATTAATATATAATACTATTATAAATATTATGAATAATATAAATATAAAAGGCTGCATTGACATAAAAAACAAACCATGACATTGTGAATGTACTGACTGTCACTGAATTGTTCATGTTATTTTATTTATTTATTTTTGGGTGCGTTGGGTCTTCGTTGCGGTGCGTGGGCTTCTCATTGTGGTGGCTTCTCGTTGTGGAGTACAGGCTCTAGGCGCGTGGGCTTCAGTAGTTGTGGCATGTGGGCTCAGTAGTTGTGGCACACGGGCTTAGTTGCTCTGCGGCATGTGTGATCTTCCCGGACCAAGGATTGAACCCGCGTCCCCTGCATTGGCAGGCGGATTCTTAACCACCGTGCTGACAGGGAAGTCCCTGAATTGTTCACTTTAGAATAAACAATTTGATTTATGTAGAATAAGAAATTTATATTATGTGACTAGCACATCAATTTTTAAAAATCATGAATTATTTTGAATAACAAACTATGCACTCTCCAGGAACAAAAGTTTTATCTATGTTTTATGAGATGATCCACCAAAGGGTTTAAGAAGTAAGCTCTGCTCATCTTATTAAAATATTGCCATATGCACATTTACAGTAAATTTTTAGGCGTTCTAGTACAAAACAAAGTTGCCTATCAAAATATTTTCACTAGTGGGCTTCCCTGGTGGCGCAGTGGTTGAGAGTACGCCTGCCGATGCAGGGGACATGGGTTCGTGCCCCGGTCCGGGAAGATCCCACATGCCGCGGAGCGGCTGGGCCCGTGAGCCATGGCCGCTGCGCCTGCGCGTCCGGAGCCTGTGCTCCGCAATGGGAGAGGCCACAACAGTGAGAGGCCCGCGTACCGCAAAAAAAAAAAAAAAAAAAAAAAAAAAAAAAAATATATATATATATATATTTTTTTTTTCACTTGTAAGAAATGCATTTTGAGAACTCACTGGCCCTTGGAGCTGGGTCTTTGATTTCCTAAAAAATTCAGAACTCTGAAGTAGAGGGCCTAGTGCTCTTGAATTGAATTCCAAGGAAGCTGGTTACTACACATGGCTCTAATAAAGTTTTGCCATAAACATCTGTGGGAAATCTGTGAGTAATCTTGTGGAGGGATATTAAGTTTGCAGCACCTGTTGCTGTTTACCCCTGAAGTGTTAGGTCCCCTCGTGGTAAATGAGGTGAGTTCTTTGACACTTTTTCCTAAGGCGTCCAGAAAGCTCTAGGGATTGGTAAGAGGGCTGCCTTTCACTTTTTAAGCCCTGGTTTGAATCTAACCAGGTTAACCTTGTGACCTTGAATTGTTTGTGTGAAATGAGGTGGTGATCTCAGTTCTGCCTTAAGGAAATGCCTTTCACATAGAAATTGGCACTAATTGGCCTCCCTGTTGACAGGGTTAGCTGAGAGCCTCATGATTAAATGGGCAGTGAGAACAGAAACTAAATCACCCCACCTCAGCTCAGCATGTTGGCTGGAGGACACGCAGGGCAGCTACCAGTTCTCCCCTCTTCCAGCAGCATCCAACATGCAAAGCAACTGGGTTGAACCAGGAGGCCCAGAAGGCCTACGATTTGTGCATTAAGGATACTTTCTATATGTCTGGCCCTGTTCTGTAAAGCAATCTTGACACACATAGGGCTCTGGACCAGGATTCTGCAAACTTTTTCTGTAAAGGGCCAGAGAGGAAATGTTTTAGGCTTTGCAGACCGTACAGTCTCTGTTGCAACCACTCAACTCTGCTGACAAGAGCAGCCATAGAGAACGCATACATGAGTGTGCCGGTGTTGGAGTAAAACTTAATGGACAGCACAACATTGTAAATCAACTATACTCCAATAAAAATTAATTTAAAAAAACTTAATGGACACTGAAATTTGAATTTCAGATAATCTTCACATATCAAGAAATATTATTTTTCTTTTGATATTTTTTCTCCAACTTTAAAAGTGTAAACACCATTCTTAGCTTGCAGGCCATACTAAAACAAGCAGTGGGCCGGCTTTGGCCCACCGTCCTTAGTTTGCCCATCTCTGCTCTAGACTGAGTGTTGGAGGGACTTTTCCTCACTCTCCCTCACTTTCACTCCTGGCTCAAACACACTAGCTATGGACCCAGGGCACTTTAACTTCTTTGGTCCTCAGTTTCTTCATGAAGTATGTTTGACAGAACAGATGAAACAAAGTTCCTTTCAGCCATAATATTAAATTTCCTGATTCCATTATAGGAGCAGAAGTCAACCCAAGCAATGTTATGTATGCGAAATGGAAATTAGTTTACTTAAAGGAAACAAATCTTAATATCCTCAGTGTGAATCTTTGTCCTACTGTGAGGAACAATGTCACAACTCTGATAGCGAGATCAAAATTTGTAGCCTCATAGATGATTCACTTTGTTATAAAGCAGAAACTAACACACCACTGTAAAGCAATTATACTCCAATAAAGATGTTAAAAAAAAAATTGTAGCCTCCTAACTCTATTCAAAGGCTCATTCATACCACTTCTTTCTATTTCTCCAGTGCTATTCTTCTTTCCTGTTGTTTTTTTGGTTTTTTTTTTGTTTTTGGTGAGTGAAGAAAACACAGTGCCAGAGATTATTGGAAAACATTTTTCTCCTTCAAAGATGTTATTTTAAAATGTTAATGTTTTTGTGTCTTATTGGCGAGTATATTTTACAAGCACTCCGCTACCTAGGTGTACCTTATTGTTCGAGGTGATGACTGAGGGTTAGTAATCATTTTTACTGAAGAGCAGAAAAGAAAATCACCAAACAACTTATTCAAAACATTGATATATATATTTAAAAGTGAAGGTATTTTAAGAGCATATTTATTTCTTCATAGATCACGTTTCATGTAACCCTTCACTTTTCCTTTTGTTCTTTATATCAGATATCCAGTCAATGTTCGCATTTCTCATAAATTGTTTTTTTTTCATTTTTAACAAGAAGTTTATTTAAACAACAAGGTGCTTGACTTGAAAGGAAAACTAAGATTCATTTCTTTTAGAGTAATTTATCCCTACTGAAAGACGGATTGCCCTACATGTAACAGCTACGTACGAAGAAGTTATAAAATTGTCCTTTGTTTTACAATGATAAATGAAAAACATTAAAATTCCCCAATCGAACAAGGTATGCAAGAATTTTTATGTTGTTCTTTTTTTGTTAAACAGTGAGAGCAAAATAACTTACCGGAATATAAAGATAAGGGCTGTTGAGGATGCCACTAATGGAGAAAAGAGGGTATTTTCACAGAACCAGTATTTTTCCCCAGCCCATCTCCATTTGATGTCGATCAAAACATACCATTGGCCATTTAGTTAAACAAAAAAAAATGCAGTATGCTTGTGCACATACACCAGTTACTTTATGTACAATAAAGGAATGGGGAACGGGAATACGAGAGAATAGAGAAACTATACTGTAGTAGTCAGGGTGTGGTGGAACCAAATTGCGGTTTTCTAATTGAAAATGTCTTCTTGGTCTGGAGGAACAGAATTCTGGAGTAAACTAGCAGGTTTCCTTTTTAGTAGACACCCCGTGTCTGCCGCTGGAACACGTCAATTGTATCTTCATCCGCCATTTCCAACTGTGCAGGTGTGTCTGTTTCATTGATTGGCTGCCCGTCAAATCGGAATCTGATCTGCCTCATTGACAAACCCTGTCGTTTACAATAGGCTTTCTTAGTTTACTAAGTGGTATATGCCTCTTAATCTTAAACTGCACCGCAGAACCGTCCTGCCCCGCCACCTTCAAATTAATATGATCGTTGCTGTCAGTCTTGACTCCTCCCTTGGGCCTTTCCTCGGCCATGGCGAGCGCCGCAGTCCCCTCAGCTGCCGCTTCACAGCAGAGGAACGAGATCCGCACCGAAGGAGCATGCAAGCACCACCCGGAGCAGCAGAAGAGGGAGGCGGCAGCGGTGGAGAAGGCGGAGGGTGCCTCTCCTACGTTGTTTTACGTTCCGTTTGTTCAAAGCGTTCAGTGACCCAAAGAAGGCCCACACTTTGCATTGCGTCGGTTGGCATGTCTCTTATCTCTCTTAAGTTATATTCTCTCCTCCCCCGCTTTGTTTTTCCTGTCATGAAGGCTCTGAGGTTTTGAAAAACATTAGATTGTAAACTACTTGAAATAATGGAAGTGTATCCTTTATCTTTGTATCTTCCTCATTATTACCCAGGGCAGTCCCTGGAATTCAGCAGGCTTGGTATTTGTTCTTGTACTATAGGTACTTCTACAAAGCCTCATGTTTTATTCAGATCCTCTGTAGAATGTCGAGGGAACTGCATCTGTTTAGGCCTAAACCAGGGTTGGTTGGTACCGACTTGAACATCTAGTCCTCCTGTCCCACACTTTTGTTCTTTATCATCTTATTCAGGGAACCACGTCCTTTTTTTTTTTTTTTTGAATTGTGTTGCATTCTTTTTCTTTAATTAATTAATTTATTTTTGGCTGTGTTGGGTCTTCGTTTCTGTTCAAGGGCTTTCTCTAGTTGGGGCAAGCGGGGGCCACTCTTCATCGCAGTGCGCGGGCCTCTCACTATCGCGGCCTCTCTTGTTGTGGAGCACAGGCTCCAGACACGCAGGCTCAGTAGTTGTGGCTCACGGGCCTAGTTGCTCCGCGGCATGTGGGATCTTCCCAGACCAGGGCTCGAACCCGTGTCCCCTGCAATGACAGGCAGACTCTCAACCACTGCGCCACCAGGGAAGCCCCCCATGTCCTTGTTTTTGAGCAGCACTGTGGTGGCATTCTAGAGGACACATAGATGAATAAAAGTTAATCCTGGATCCCTGCCTTTGAGAAGCTTAAACAACTGGTAACAGGTAGACTGTCAGAAGGGGGAAAGCAACACTTTGTTTCACAATCCATGATGATTTCAGTGTGTGAAGGAGATGCCTTAGTATCTTTTTTCCCCTCCCCCCATAATAAAGCAGAGAAGAGAGACTTGTACCTAGAAGGCACGGGCCTCCCTGGAAACAGAGTTCTTTCGAGATCTGGGCACCTGGAGTAGGGCCAACTCATTTTTTTTTGGCCAACTCATTTTTGATCAGATTTGCATGTAAATAGTGAGATATGAGGCCCAGCTTTATACCCTCTGCTGTAACAAAACTGGGTAAACCCTGAAACTGGATTTGGCATCTTGTCTCAGGCCTCCATACTTTATTTGTTGGTGTCAGGGAAAGAATCTCACTTTCCATGTTTCAAATAATAGGAATTTTGCTGACTTGCTCTGGCTGCAGGGCTCTTAGTTGCATGCCTCTTTGACAGGCTGCTGCTCCAGCTTTCTTTCCAGAAGTAGTATTTTCCAGCTCTGAGACCTGCCCTCTTACCCTGAGTTTAATGGGGAGGTGGAGTGATGGAGTCTGCTCATTTTGGTTAGAAAACTTACTGGCTTTGATGGCCCCAGTGCAGAAGAGCCAGCTGCCTTTACTTCCTTTAACTCAAAAACTATTGGGGCCACTTTTTAATTGTAGAATATTTGGAAAGTATAGAAAAGCTCAAAGAAAGAAATAAAAATTGCTTGTAATCCCACTATCTAGAAATAACTTCTGTTAACATAATCATAATTATTCCAGTTTTCTTCTCCCCAAACAAAAATGGGATTATGGGGTATTTTATTTTATATTATTTATTTATTTATTTTAAATTTTTATTTATTTATTTTATTTTTGGCCTCATTGGGTCTTCGTTGCTGTGCAAGGGCTTTCTCTAGTTGCGTTGAGCAGGGGCTACTCTTTGTTGCTGTGCACGGGCTTCTCATTGCGGTGGCTTCTCTTGTTGTGGAGCACGGGCTCTAGGCGCACGGTCTTCAGTAGTTGTGGCACATGGGCTCAGTAGTTGTGGCTCATGGGCTCAGTAGTTGTGGCACGCGGGCTTAGTTGTTCCACGACATGTGGGATCTTCCCGGACCAGGGCTCGAACCCGTGTCCCCGACACCGATAGGTGGATACTTAACCACTGCGCCACCAGGGAAGCCCTAAGGGGTGTTTTAAATGCTTTATGGATATTAATTCCTTTAACGACGTAGGGAGGGGCAGAGTGATGGGAAGTTTGTACTGGCTCCTTGACCAAACTATATAGTCAGCTTCTTACGAGACCGCTTTTTAAAATTTTATTTATTTGTATTATTTTTATTTGTTTATTTATTTTTATTGAGGTATAGTTGATTGACGATATTGTGTTAGTTTCAGGTGTACAGCATAGTGATTCAGTTATATATATATATTCTTTTCCATTATATGTTATTACAAGACATTGAATAAGTTCCCTGTCCTATACAGTAGGTTTTTGTTGTTTATTTTCTGAACCCTCTTTTTGACTAGGCCTCCACATTGGGCCTCATACTATCTTCTGCCTGCCCTGCCCAAGAATATTGCTAAATCAGTTTAGTGCATATCCTTAACCCTTGATAACTGATCTGCATCCCCCCGCCCTTGATGTATAAATCCTTGAGGTGACTTTAGCAAGGACCCCCTTAGGTCAGTTTAGCAAGAATCCCCCTATCCTTGATGTCTCCTATCAGTAATTTTCTATCCACTGACTTCCTCACTCTGTTCCTTGGCAAAAATCCCCGGCTTCTTTGCTGTCTTTGCTTTACAGCTATCTTTGCTGTCTAGACTTTGCAATAGTCTTGAACAAAATCATCCTTACCATTTTAACAAGTGTCAGAATTATTTTTAAAAAATTTTTATTGGAGTACAGCTGGTTTGCAATGTTGTGTTAGTTTCTGCTGTACAGAATAATTTTTTTATCACTTCTCACATCAGAATCATGGGGTTTCTTTCTTTTTTTTTTTTTTTTTACATCTTTATTGGGGTATAATTGCTTTACAATGTTGTGCTAGTTTCTGCTGTATAACAAAGTGAATCAGCTATACATATACATATATCCCCATATCTCCTTCCACTTGCATCTCCCTCCCACCCTCCCTATCCCACCCCTCTAGGTGGTCACAAAGCACCGAGCTGATTTCCCTGTGCTATGCAGCTGCTTCCCACTAGCTATCTATTTTACATTTGGTAGTGTATATATGTCCATGCCACTCTCTCACTTTGTCCCAGCTTACCCTTCCCCCTCCGCGTGTCCTGAAGTCCATTCTCTACATCTGCGTATTTATTCCTGTCCTGCCCCTAGGTTCATCAGAACCGTTTCTGGTATTCTTAGCCTCTTAGTGTTCCAAGCTAAGGACTTTTTTTCTTCAATGTTTATTTTCTTTTTTGGCCCCTTACCATTGAGAAGATAAAGAAGTGAAATGTTTAAAGGCAAATCAGAATTAGCTTTGGGGATGTCTGGCTCTCAGCCTCTGATTTTGCATCTCTTAGGATCTCACTGGGCTCAATGATTACTGAAACTGCATTAGGGTTCCTGCTGTTGGGAGTGAAGGTGGAGCTGTAGAATCATGAAGCTGGAAGGGACCCTAAGAAATCCTTCAGGTCAGCCAAGTATTTTTACTCCCATTTTACAGATTAAGCTACTGTGGTCCAGAGTCTCATCTAAGTTAAGCAGCTAGAATAAAGAAGGTAATGTTTTTTCTTTAAAAAGAAATGGCATTGTGACTTCCTTGGTGGTCCAGTGGTTAAGATTCCGTGCTCCCATTGCAGGTGGCACGGGTTTGATCCCTGGTCAGGGAACTAAGATCCCGCATGTCATGCGGCACGGCCAAAAGAAAAATAAAGTATGCTGCTGCTGATTTTAAAGAAAAAAAGAAAGAAAGAAAAAAGAAGTGGCATTAAATGTCCTTCACTTTTAAGAAGTGGCATTAAATGCTCCCACCTCCTTTTCTCTGTCCCTTGAGTCAACACAGTTGCTTAGGAAAGCCTCACATTTCTCTTTGATAAACAAAAACAAAAGTCTCTACAGTTTTTTTTTTCCCCCGATAAAGGGAAGAAATGTGCTGTAGAAGCAGATATGGTCATAATAAAGAGAACCCAGATATAAAATGCTTTCTAAATCAGCCTTAAGTGTCAAGGCTTGATTTTCTGAGTTAAGGGGAAAGAACTTCAACCTGATGAATTTTGGTGTGGAAAAAATTTGGAGGTGGTTAATTCTGAGTATAACATGAGTCCGTAAACAGACTCCAGAGAAACCACTGAACTTCAGATACCTGGGTAACTGAGGCCTGGGTGTGCCTGTTCCTTGAGGCTTTGCCCTGGGCATTGACTGTTGGACACCAAGGTCTTCCTGTGATTCACCCTCAAACCAAAAATGCTTTTGTGAATGGTGACACCAGGCTAGCAAGAAAGTAAGAAAAACAGGGTTATCATGGATCAAGCACTAGTTAAATTAGATTTGATTCAGGTGGAACAAATCTATGGCCCAGGTACTGGGCTACATGCTGGGTCGCAGAGATGAATCGGACAGAAGCCTGGCCCTTAAGGAATCTCAGGTTGCCTGATAAGACAGGTAACTAAATATTACAGCCTTTAACACACATGTGTTATAAGAGGGTTAATGAGGTGCTCCAATAACAGATTTAATCTTCCTGGATGTGTCACAAGTTTTACAAGCTGGCCTTTGTGGTATACCACCTGATGGAAAGGAGAAAGGCCTTCTGGACAGAGGGAATAGTGTAAGCAAAGATGTGGGAGCATGTTTGGGAAGGTGTGTAATTTTGAGTAGCTGGAGCGTAAGATCCTTGTTGTGGATTGGAGGAGGAGGGAAAGCATGGAAATGGAGATGAGGCTGGAAAGACAGGCTGGAGAAAGTGTGTGAAGAGCGTTGAATGCTCGCTCTCCTTAGGACAGACACCAGGCAGATGTGAGCATCAAATGATCCAGTTCATCTTCTCTAACAATTATAGTGTAGCCAGAGTGAATTTGTTCCCCTTCAGGTCCAGTTTTCTAAACCAAATAAAATCAAACTCCAAGTTCCATTTGCCAGAGTTGGCCATGTCTTGGCATGTTTTGGGAAGTCCACTCCTTGGAATTGTCAAAAAAAACTTGGGGGTTTACATGATACCCAGAAAATAGGGGCCTGATCTTTTTCCTGGGGTGCTCATTATAGTTACCTTGGTACCTGCCGCCACACGGTACTGATGTCAAGGGCTGCTCCCCCACTTCCACTGACCACCAAGTTCCAAAGCTGTGTTGGCTCCGAGAGGCTCCTGCAATGGTCCTGACTGCCTTGCCTCAGACACCCTTTCACTGTGGTTCTCAAGGCTGATGCCTTGGAGTTTACTCTCCACAAGTATCAAGTGTCCCTCCATTCGGGGTGCTCTTGGGAAAGGCATCTCCCAGTAGTGTCACTTTCTCAATTCAGTCAAAGGCAGTAGCTTCCCTTTCCCTTCTCTCTAGGACAAGCCATCTTAATCTTCCTCAGTGGTCTTGAAGCCCAAAGCTCTTTACCAATCCTGTGTCCTTTCCCATGAAAGGCCACTGTATTTTTGAAGTCAACAGCAAATCGGATGAGCTAAATAAATCTTCACAAAAAGGGATAATGGGAGAAGCAATGCATGTGCCCTTAATGGTGACTTTGGAGACACAGTCTTCTCTAAGGTGGGATTGTCTGAGCAGGAACTTCAGGTCTGATAAGGTGGCCAAGAGAGAGATCATCTGGAAATAGGAGAGGGGAAAAGTGAAGTCAATTGTTGGCAATTATTTACTCTGGAAGGAATAAATTGGACAGTTGTTATCGTATTTCTCAAAATGACCAGAGCTAATCTCTTAATGTTCTGATATACGTTTTTGAGAGCATTTTTTGAACAAGTATTTGCACATGGTAAACATAGTGGAAAATAAGCCTCCCTTTTACCCTGTCCCCTGTTTCTTTCTCTGGAGGTAACCACTGTTATCACCAGTTTCTTATGTATGCTCCCAGAGATCTTCCAGCCACACATGAATATATGTGCCCTTTTTCCTTTTTCTTTCTTCTCTTTCTTTCTCTTTCTTTCCTTCTTTCTTTCCTCCTTTCTTTCATTTTCTTTCTTTCTTCCTTTCTTAGTTTCTTAATTTCTTTCTTTTCTTTTTTTAAAAATCATACTAGACCTATTTAGTTTTCTTTTTTACTTAAAATATATATATGGGATATTGTCTTGTATCAGCATGTAAAGTTTTGTCTTATCCTTAATGACTGCATAGAATGCCATTTGGATTTGTATATAATGTTAGAATTACTTTGTCCTTTCTCAGGCATAGAGTCCACTGGGGGGCAAAAATCCTTCCATCTTGAGACTTTCTAGTTTTTAGTTTGACTATTCTGTGCCTCTTTAAGTGGACAGTGATAACAAATCCATCTTCTAAAATGTTTGTGTCTGGTCTGCAGAGACCCCAAAGATGGAAGGCCCTTGAGAAGTTCCAGTTTCTCTAGTCTTGCCATGTAATACAGGCCATTCAGGTTGGAGGCCTACAGTTTTCTTCTTAACCTTTAAGACATGTTCCATTTTGTAGGAGTTTGGAAATATTTGGATGGTAGCTGATCCTTTGGGAAAACAAGTGACTATGTAGTTGACTGTAGTTTAAAAGTTTCCCCCTCACATTCTTTCTCCCTTTTTTTGTTAATTGGACTAGCTTAAATAAAATGATAGGACAAATTTCACACATCTGAACAAAAGTTTCCACAGTTTAAGGCAGCTGTACCTCATAATTTCAGGCCATGAAACCTCATAGCTGGGTCTACCTGCCAGTAGCCTTGCAGCTACAGGCCTTGCTAGTAAGGGCCTGATTGTCTCTGTTTATTTCCAGTTCAAATTCTTGGGACAGACTCAAGCTCAGGACAACTTTTCACAGCAGACCATAGGTCCAATGAGTCAGGGCGATGGTCTCCTGCTTCCCCCTCTAGCCAGCTGTGTGGGGAAGGAGACACTGGGATCTCTGCTTCACCACCAGCAGCTTTGTCCTCATGGGCAAGCTGCCTAAACTGTCTGTTTTTTTGTGGAAGATGGGCCTCAATATTGCCCCTTTCAGAGGGTTAATTTTGAGGATAAAGTTAGATCACACATGTAAAACTGAGTACAATTCTAGGCACAGAGCAAGCTGAGAGTAAATGGGAATTATCACTATCATTATTATGGAAAAGACACTGTTGTAGATGCTAGAGATACAGAGATAAAAGTAATAATTCCCCAGGCTGGGGAACACAGGAAAGTCATCTTTATCATGACGGAGAGGGGAAGCTTGGCCCTCCCTGTGTAGGCTATACAGACATAGACATTTAGTTCATTTGGGCTCTCTGCTGTATTCACCCATCCATCCATCCATCCACCCATCCATCCATCCATCCATCCATCCATCCATCCAGAGTCAGACTTCCGATGTGAGATGGTTGTCTCAGGTTCGCATGCTTATTTGAACTGAAAATTGTGTCAGACTTATTTGTCATAGGGAACCCTGACTTGGTGGTTGTCTGACTCCATTTCTTACTGTGTGACTGGGAAATACTTCTTAATCCAACCTATCTTCGGTTACCTCATCCGTTAAAAAAAAAAAAAGAGATACTAATAGAAGCTAACACAGAGTTGTGAAATTAAGGCCCCCAGCATACAGTGTTCAATAAATGTTAGCAATGGTTATTAACATCACTTATCATTTACCGTGATAAGTGACTCACTAGGGGCAGAGAGCAGATTATCTCGAATTATTGTAGTTATTATTGATGATTGATAAGCTGAGAGAGTGGGAATCTGGAACGACTCCCAAGTCTCATCAAGTCCCTCTACTCCCTCTTATAGTACTGATTGTACTAAGAATGTCCTTCCTCTTCTTTTCCAGAGAAGCCCTCACCCAGTGCAACAATAAGGGTTCCAGCCTTTCTGTCCCTCAGCTTCTGAATTGTACCTCATGCTCCGAGGTGGTCGCTAGAGTCTGCTGTGACAGATCACAAGTCCCTCTCCCTTCACTCCTCGAGATTCTTTTCGGAATCCCCATCCCAACCCAGGCCTGAATCCCAGGGATCTCACCACTGCGCCTCGCCAGCCACTGGGGCTGGCACCTCTGGATCACTTTCCGTCCCTTACACTTTAACTCTGTTGGATAACCCAGGAGCGAGACCAGACCCCAGAACCTCAGAAGGTCATGAAAAAGGTCCTTAGAATTGAGTCCCAACTCCTCATTTTACAAGACAGTAAACTGAGGCCAGAGAGGGAAAGAAACGTATGCAAACTGATTAGCAGACGGAGACTCAAATCTGGGTCTCCTGCTCCCGGCCCGAGCGAGTCTGCCCCTCATGGCCTCTCTCCCTGGGGGCGATCCCAAAGCCAGGGCGACGGCGGCCATCCTGGTCCTCCGGCTCTGAGGAACCCTGGCCGTACCGTTCGCGCCGCAGTTGGAGGCGGCTCGGCTCCCCGGTGACTGCGGGGCTACCCTAAGGCTTGGAAAAGCCCCAGTGAGCGCCCATCGGGGGAAGAGAAGCTCCGGACTGCCGGGGAGCAGAGAAGTGAAGGGAGTCGCCCGGGGTGGGAGTTCGGGGGCTGGGTGGGCAGAGACCTGGCTGGGGTGTGGAGAATGACCTGGGAACTTAGCGCCTGGAAACCACTATTGCGCTCTTGTGGGGGGGAGAGCGGTGGGCGTCCCAGCCTGCGAGTCCCGCCCCACCCCCGGCCTGGCGCGTACATCGGCCCCGCCCCCTGGAGTCCAGTTCTCCCGGCAGCCGGCGCTGAAAGCAGTAAGCGGAGCCCTCCCGCCGGCTGCAGCCACCGGTACAGCGCGGTTGCCGAGCCCGGCGATGCGTTAGGCTACGGGGCCTGACCGCCGAGGCAGCATGGCCCGGCCTGTGCAACTGGCGCCGGGCTCCTTGGCGCTCGTGCTCTGCAGGCTGGAGGCGCAGGAGGCGGCGGGGGGCGCGGAGGAGCCGGGCGGGCGTGCGGTGTTTCGCGCCTTCTGCCGCGCCAACACACGCTGCTTCTGGAACTCGCGGCTGGCGCGCGCCGCCTCGCGGCTGGCCTTCCAGGGCTGGTTGCGGCGCGGGGTGCTGCTGGTGCACGCGCCTCCGGCCAGCCTGCAGGTGCTGCGCGACGCCTGGTGCCGTCGGGCGCTGCGCCCTCCGCGCGGCTTCCGCATCCGGGCGGTGGGTGAGTGTGGGGCTCAGAGGGGAGGGCGCTCCGCGCTAGCTGCGGGACCGAGCCCCAGCCACCGGGTTGCGTGCGCCCGAGGCTCAACGCTGAGGATCGGGAGGTGGCGGTGGGGGCCGAGGGGTTGGGAGGACAGACTGAGTGGCTGGAGGAGGGCCGTTCTCCTAAGACATCCCCTCTTCTGGCACACAGGAGCTTCGACCTCTAAGATATGCCTGGGCGCTGCCCTGAGCCGACTCCAGTGTGACTCCATTCCTCAACTCTTTCAGCCAGTGGAGTGCACAGGGTCCTGGTCGAAGGAACTTTCTACTTGCAAAAGTGATGCTCTAGGCAGAGAGGTTTTGGGCCCGGGGAGCCAGAGTTGCGGTCAGGAGACAGGGGCCTCAGTCTCGGCTCCATGGGGGTGCTTAGGAAGGGTGCACCAGGGGCTGGCCAGATTTTACCGATTGTGAGCTGGCTTTTTAAAATAATTAATTAATTATTTTTTGGCTGCGTTGGGTCTTCATTGCTGCGTGCAGGCTTTCTCTAGTTGTGGCGAGTGGGGGCCACGTTTCGTTGCGGTGCCCGGGCTTCTCATTGCGGTGGCTTCTCTTGTTGCAGAGCACAGGCTCTAGGCTCGCGGGGTTCAGTAGTTGTGGCTCACGGGCTTAGTTCCTCAGCAGCATGTGGGATCTTCCCAGACCAGCCCGAACCCATGTCCCCTGCATTGGCAGGCATATTCTCAACCACTGCACCACCAGGGAAGTCCATTTGTTTGTTTGTTTCAAATGACAGACTGGGAGCAGACTACAGGCTGTGGTTTTCATGCCCTGCTGTACTGGATGCTGTGGTGGTCTTGGATCAGGGCCTAGCGGAAGGGGTTGGGGTTGTTAACTGCTAGGGAAAAAGAAATAAAAAATGGCGCTGTGGACACATCCCATCCCATTACCTAGATAGAGAGAGTTCCTCCTTTCCAGTCTTTTCAGAGAGCCCGTTTGTTAGGAGACAGCAGCTTTTTGCTTGGATAAAATAGCTTCTCATTTGAGAAGTTAAACCACTGCACCGCCCAGTGGTCTCTGTTACCTACTAAACTCAGGTGGGTGTCAGCTCCTTGTCACAGGCTGGTTCTGTCTGCATTTAGTGGGGTTGTGAGGACCATTTGGTGGTGTGCTGTTGACAAGTCACCAGTTGTTCCAGCCCAAAATTTTGACGCCTACCAAGCAACCCCTCTCTGTCTCAGCCCATAAATCATCCTAGGAGAGGGGGGAGGAGAAGCAGCAGCAAATAAAAAACATTTGTTTTAGTCCCCAGGTGTAAAGCAGCAGGGTAGCATGAGGCACTTGATGTTGTGTATCATCTAGTCAGAGATGACGTTTCCACATCCCAGGCCAGTGAGGTTACACCTTGGCCTCTCACCTACATGCATCCAGTTCTGTGTGGTACCTCTACCCCTGACCCCCACCTTTCTTCCCTTAAGCACAAAAAAGAGCTCAGTTGCAAAGCCACATACACACATTTCACTTCCTTTTATTTGCAGGAGTGAGTGAAGAAAATAGGTTTCTGGCTGACAGCGGTGAGCCAAGTAGCCAAGCCAAAATTCTTAAAGGGGAAGGGGTCTTTCAGACAGACTGGATGAAAAACTCTTTTCACTTCTGTGGCCTCGGGTTTTTCTGGTTTGAATTAGTGGTTGCATTCTCTGGTTCCCCCACCCCCTTTCAAAGGGTGAGCATAGAGTACATTGCAGAGAGGGAGTGGATGGGGTTGGGGTCTGGACCTGAGGGTGAAATAGAGAGGGCCTGTGCTAAGCCAGAGGCAGCCGTGATGCCGCCACCTGGGGTCCAGCCAGCAGTGGTGAATGCTGGTTCCTGGGTTGGCCCTGTGTTCTGCCATCTGAAAGATGCAGTGGACAAAGTGAATGTATTATCAAGTACTCTGATTCTCCACCCACTAGGTAGTGCTGCCTCATTGCACAATTCAGGATGTGATGGACACTGTAGTCTGTGGAGTGTGCAATACAGTGGTCTTTACACTGGGTCATCTCCCCTGATGTGGGGCTCTTGGCAGGAATGATTTTGAGGTTTTTAACAGAGTTGTGATAAGAATTTGGACATTTAGCTGTAATTTGTACAAAATCAGCTCTTAGGACATTTTGAGGAGCAAAATGGGGAAAGATCTTATTTGATGCTAGTCGGATGCACATGGGGAGGGAGGTTTGTTTTGAATAGAGTTGCTAATTACTACTCTCACTTGGGGGTCCTTGGGTCAGATCAAAGGAGAGGAGGCATCAATGCAGCTCTTGGGCCATCTTAAGAGTCCCAGAAGGTGGCAGGAGGAGCTGACTTCTCCCAAAGAAACTGGAAGTTTCAGTCTGCTTGCTTTCCCAAATCTGGCACCACTGGCTTCCAGAGGCTAAAATGGGCTTCCAGGAAGGCAAGGAAGAGCAGCTGAGAACTATTGCAGGTTCTCATTCCACTCTTGCTGTTACTTTGTGGGAAAGAGCAAAATTCTAGAAAAAGACAAAAGAATCAATTTGGTCAGATCAATTTGGTCTCTTTGCTATAGATTTTGTTGTTGTTTTGTTTTTTAAGGCTCACATACTCCTACATAAGAGCATTTGGGCGTAGGGAGTGTTGCTTATCAGCTCAGAGAAAATGCAGGGAGGGGAGGTGGGGTGGTCATCAGCTTTATAAACCCACTGTGCTCCACGGGTCCTTTTCCTGGGCTTCTGGACCTGGGGCTCATGGAGGCCTCATAAGATATGAGGAAGGAGCGCTGTGGCCAAGCAGACAGGAGCATCCTGAGCCCCAGGGACAGACCTGAATTTAAGGTCTGCAGGACTTCATGTTTTCCCCATGTTTTGTGTCTCTTCTTTCCCTCTTCACTTTCTCTACCTCAGCTTTACTCTGATGAGAAAAATAGTTTCCAGGCTGACAGCGTTTCCCTAAAAAGGGGACAAAGGATCTTTAGCAGGATAACCAGGAGCTAACTCTTCTTTTGTGCTCTAGTCCTCAAGTGTTTTCTGTTTCTCTTTTTTTTTTTAATTAGCAAATGACCTTAACAAATGAAAGGGTTGAGCTCTGGAAGCTGGAGGGAGTCCTCTCCTTCCCAGGCTGAGCCACTGCAGGTGGTACAGGTGGGGGACACCTGTGTTTGTTTGGGTGAATCAGTTCTTGCTAGAGGACCACACCCACTGGGGAGTTGAAAGGTTAATGATGGCCTCCTGGGGTAAGGGAGGGATGGCTACTTGGCCAAAGTAGTTTGTTCCTCGAAATTTATAGCTGAGGTATCCCCACTCTTTTAGATGAAAGGCTCAGTGTGGCCTTTCATCCTTT
The DNA here is from genome assembly GCF_005190385.1 of Monodon monoceros. Classification (NCBI taxonomy): domain Eukaryota; kingdom Metazoa; phylum Chordata; class Mammalia; order Artiodactyla; family Monodontidae; genus Monodon; species Monodon monoceros. Next base: position 19,580,067 of record NW_021703781.1, read on the forward strand.
TTCATTGAAATAAGATAAAAATAAAAACGCCTGTGGGGAGTTCCCTGGTGGCCTAGTGGTTAGGATTCTGGGCTTTCACTGCCGTGGCCTGGGTTCAGTCCCGGGTCGAGGAACGGAGATCCTGCAAGCCGTATAGCGGGGCCAAAAAAAAAAAAAAAAGGAAAAAGCCTGTGGCTTCTTCAAAATACTTGCTTCATTAATGTATTCATATGCTAGGTACTGTTCTAGTTTTTTTTCTATGTTTTAATGTATCTTTCAATTAGAGTTGCACGTGTTCTCGGAGAAAACGGAGTCGGCCTGTTTATTTCATATTCAGTTCAAGAGGGGATAGTTGAGGGGCTTCCCTGGCCGTCCAGTGGTTAAGAGTCCGCGCTCTCACTGCATGGGGCACGGGTTTGATCCCTGGTCAGGGAACTAAGATCCCACATGCCACATGATGCTGCAAAAAAACCCCCAAAAAACAAGTGCCCAGGAAGAGTAGAGGCCAATCACTCTTTTATACTAGGCATAAATTTCAGAATCTATTTTGGGATCTTGTTTGGGAGAAGAACAGCTCAAGGGTACCTGGTGCCTGATGGTACAAGAGTTGGGCAAATGACTTATCCTTATCTGATTTGGGGAGTGTCCAAGGGGAGTGTGTAGAGATGCTGAGAAGAGGGAACGGTCCAATTCCTATTCTTGTTTCTGAAGTCCTATCATGAACTGGCAGTGGGCATTCTGTTGGATTTAGTAGCTAATGGAATTTTTAAAGTGAAATTTGCATTTAGTGAAATGCACAAATCATAAGTGTAGCATTTTATGCATTTTTCAAGTAATATACATGAGTGTAACCCAAGTTTCCAGCAGGATTTAACACATTACCATTACCCTAGAAAGTTCCCTCTTGCCCCTTCCCAGTCAGCTCTTCCCCCACCCTCAGAAGTAACCACTATTCTGATTTTTTAAACCGTAAATTAATTTTGCTTGTTCAAGAGCTTCAAGTAAATGGAATCATATACTATGTACTCTTGTGTGTGAGAATTCTTTCACTCAGCATCATGTTTCTGAGATTCATCTCTGTTGCATTACTAATTTGTTCCTTTTTATTGCTGAGTAGAATCCCATTTTATTAATATACCACCGTTTATTCATTTACCCCTAGATGAACTCCTGGGATGTTTCCAGTATGGCTGTTATGAAAAAGCTTTTATGAATATTTGTGTACACATTTTTTAAGCTTTTATTTCTTTTGGGTCCTTACTTAGGAGAGGAATTGCTGACTCATTGAGTAGGTTATGTTTAGTTTTAGGACACCTTTTTCCAAAGTGGTTGTACCATTTTACACTCCTACCCATGAAATGAGACATTTTGGTTGCTCCTCATCTTTGTCAACACTTGATGTTATCAGTCTTTCTAATTTTGCCTATTCCGGGGGTATATAGTGGTATCTTGTAGTTTTAATTTGCATGCCCCAAAGATTTTCTCCTGTGTTTTCTTCTAGAAGTTTTATAGTTTTATGGTTCTATATTTACGTCTATGATCCATTCGAGTTATTTGTGTGAATGGTATGAATTGTAGTTTGAAGTTTTTGGGTTGTTTTTTTTTTTGTCATATGGGTGTCCAATTGTTCATGACAATTTGTTGAAAAGACTAGCCTTTCTCATTGAATTCCCTTTGTAATTTTGTTGAAAATCAGTTTACTATATATGTGAGGGTCTATTTCCATTCATCTTGAGTCTATCCTTTCACCCAATACCGTACTTACTGTAGTTTTTAGTAAGACTTGAAATCAGATATTGTGAGTCCTCCAACTTTGTTCTTCCTCTAAATTGTTTTGGCTACTCTAGGTTCTTTGTTTTTCCACATAAATTTTGGAATCAGCTTGTCAATTTCTAAAAAAAAAACAGCTGAGATTTTAATTGGGATTGTATTGAAACAATAGATCAATTTGAAGTTAGATGAGAAATTCATCCTGGTTTTCCCCAAACTGCCCTGGTTTTAGAAATGATATTCTTGCATCTTGAGAACCCCCTCCATCCCAGGCAGACTGGGATGATTGTTCACCCTTATTTAGGGAGAATTGACATCTTAACAATTCATGAACATGGTATAACTCTGCCTGAGTGTTCTTAATTTCTCTTGGCAATGGTTTGTACTTCTAAGTGTACAGGTCTTGAATATATTTTTAAATTTATGTTCCTAAGAATGTTTTTGGATGCTATTATATATAGAATTACTTTAAAATAAACTTTTTATTTTGGAATTATTCTATTCTATGCCACAAGGCATGTGAGATCTTAGTTTCCTGACCAGGGATCCAACCTGTGCCCCCTGCATTGGGAGCACAGAGTCTTAACCACTGGACTGCAAGGGAAGTCCCTGGAGTAATTTTATATTTACAGAAAAATTGCAAACATAGTACAGAGTTTTATATTCATCACCCAGTTTCCCATAATGTTTTTTACCTTACCTTTTAATTCACATATAAAATTAACCATTTTAAGGTATACAATTCATTGGGTTTTAGTATATACAGAATGTTGTGCAATCATCCTCATTATCTAATTCCAGAACGTTTTCATTACCCCCAAAAGAAACACTGTACCCACTAGCAATTTCTCCCCATTCACCCCTCGCCTGAGCCTCTGCCAGCCACGAATCTACCTTCTGTCTTTTTTTTTTTTGCGGTACGCGGGCCTCTCACTGTTGTGGCCTCCCCCGCTGCGGAGCACAGGCTCCGGACGCGCAGGCTCAGCTGCCATGGCTCACGGGCCCAGCCGCTCCGCGGCACGTGGGATCCTCCCGGACCAGGGCACGAACCCGTGTCCCCTGCATCGGCAGATGGACTCCCAACCACTGCGCCACCAGCGAAGCCCTACCTTCTGTCTTTATGAGTTTGCCTATTCTGGACATTTCATGTAAATGGAATCACATGTAAATGTGGTCTTTTGTATCTGGTATATTTCACTTAGCATAATGTTTTCAAGGTTCATTTGTGTTGTATCGTATGTACTTCATTCATTTTTATGGCTGAATAATATTAATTGTATGAATATAGCATGTTTTGCTTATCTGTTCATCAGTGGATGGCTATTTGGGTTGGTTTCACTTTTTTGCCACTATAAATAATGCTGCTATGAACATATGCTGCAAGTCTGTGTGTGGACATATATTTTTATTCTTGGGTAGATCCCATTTGGTTATTTTTTAATAATTTGTTTCTCTGATGACATTTCCAATTTGTTCATTACAAGTATGTTTTCTTTTTAAAATCTTTCAGCATAGTTATACCAGCTTCTATAAAAATCCTTGTCATTCTAATATCTCATTCATCTCAGGGTCAGTCTCATTGGTTGCCTTTTCTTTTGAATGGTTTGCATTTTCCTGTGTCTGTGTTGTTTAGTATTGTGGATTGTATCTCTGACATTATGAGTGATATGTTTTAGAGACTCTGGATTGTTATGTTCCTCTGTAGAGTTTGATTTTTCTGTTTATCAGGCACTTAATGTGGCTGGGCTCAAATCTCTGAACTCTGTTTCCCCTGTAGTAAATGGCAGCTAAAATCTCTTAAAGTAGGCTGGTTATGCCCTCTGCATGCATAGTTCATAGTTCAGCCATAGAGTCAGACTGAGTTTATATGCAGACTTTGTGGTTCCACCTCCTTGGCTCGGTCCTTTCCAGCATCACTTTCTTGCTGTTGTAGCTGCTCCAAAGTGGCCTTAGATTCTTTAAGCCAGTAAGACTGGGTTTTGGGTTTCTACCAAAGTTTTAGCCTCCTGGCCTGGCTCCTAATGGAGCCTGCCTTTAGGTGAAGAGCTATAAAAAGAAATGGAAAGCTTATCCATTGCCATTTCCTTCCAAGAGGACCACCCCTCCGGTTTATGCCTGATTTTGTTTGCTTTTCAGTACCTTCAGGGAAAAGCTTTTCTATTTTGTCCAAAGGTTATGGTTATTTTCAAGAGGGTTAGTCTAGTAGCATCTTGTCCACCGTTATTAGAAACAAAACCTCATTAATGAATGTTTTTATGTCCTGTCTTTTCCTCTTTTAAAATGTCATGACCCTGGGACTTCCCTGGTGGTGCAGTGGTTAAGAATCTGCCAGCCAGTGCAGGGGACACGGGTTCAATTCCTGGTCCGGGAAAATCCCACATGCTGCGGAGCAACTAAGCCCATGCGCCATCACTACTGAGCCTGCGCTCTAGAGCCCGCGAGCCACAACTGCTGAGCCCACGTGCCACAACTACTGAAGCCCGCACGCCTAGAACCTGTGCTCCGCAACAAAAGAAGCCACCGCAGTGAGAAGCCCGTGCACCATAACTAAGAGTAGCCCCTGCTCGCCGCAACTAAAGAAAGCCTGTGCACAGCAGTGAAGACCCAATGCGGCCAAAAATAAATAATAAAAAGTTAAAAAAAAAATGTCATGACCATAAAGAAACTAATGGTGATGACAAGATCGTTTAGCCAGTCACTAAAACAAATGCCTCTGTTCCATCTCTTCCTTCTCCCAGACAGACCTTGGTATTTTTCCAAGTCTTTTCTAGCTTGATTATCCCTTTTCTCCTGTTTGGTGGTAAGTGGAATAACTCTGCCCATTTTGCAGACAGGAAATGGAGTCAAAGCTGTGATGTGGGTGGTGTTGTTTGGGTTTCTTGTCTTCCTCTCTGTTCACCACCAGTTCTCCCAGGGTTCCTGTGGAAGCTCTGGTATTTTTCACCAGCCAGAGCCCCAGCACTCACTCTCCCCCTGAGGCTATCAGATTCCCACCAGGACTTTGGTCTACTCCACGGTCTGGGAAATGGCAGAAACAGCTGCTCTGACCATGCCCCTGCTCTCACCTCCCTCCTTCCTACCCAGGATCTTTCCAGCCAGGTTTTTCTGGCTTTGTTCTGCCAGATGTTGTCTTTTACCTTATTCTGCACAGGGGCAGCTGAAGGATTCAGTCTAAAAGAGCCAAAGGGCTCACAACAGGGTGTCTTGTAGGCATATTCTTGTTATCAAGCTGGATGATCTGTATGTAGCATCTGGGTAGTTAGTGAGTGTCCTTGGCTTCATGTTTTGATTTGGCAGCTGGTGCACGAGAGATGACACCTCTAGTTGCTGCCATGTAGCGTTGAGGTCCAGCGGGATGAAAGTGCCATCAACCTGAAAATCAGCTTGGAGTCCTCTTCCCTCTCCCTCATCCCCAGCCAGTAAGTCACCAAGTTCTACAAGGCTGAACTCCTCAGTTTCTCTCAAACTCACCCCTTTCTCTCCATTTCCACTGCTAGGCCTTTGTCCAACCAAGATCTCACCATTTCCTACCTGAATTATGGCTCCAGCTTCCTCCCTTTTTGTGGTGCCACCTCCTGTCTTGCCCCGTATACTCCAGTTCATTCACCATCCTACAGGGAGACAGACTCACAGCATCTAAAATGCAGATCTGATTCTGCTCTTCATCTGCTGGAATCCCTTCTGCTTCTCCCCTTATCTTTTCAGGAAAAGTCCAGAGCCTTTAACATGCACTGCAGGGCTCTCTAATCCAGGTCCAGCTTGAGCTTCCCCTTTATCCCCACCTTCTGAGACGTGCCTGTCTTCCTATATCAGTTAGGGATCAATCAGAGAAACAGAACCAGTGTGAGATATATATTAAGAGATTTATTACAAGGAATTGGCTTTGCATGATTGTGAGGTCTGGCAAGGCAAGTCCCAAATATGTAGGTCTGGCCATCAGGAGGGGCAGGCTGGAACTCACAGGTACAAGCCAAGGCCGCTGGGCATATGTGGAGTTTCTTCTTTCAGGGAGCCTCAGTTCTGCTCTTAAGCCCTTTCAACTGATGGAAGCCTAGATTATGTAGAATAATCTCTCTTATTTAGGTTAATTGATGATAACCTTTAATCACATCTATAAAGTAGCTTCACAGCAAAGCCTGGGTTAGCATTTGATTGAATAACGGGAGCTGTAGCTTAGCCAGGCTGACATATAAGACTGACCATCACACTTCCCTTCAGCCAGACCTGGGTGCTGTGTTCTGAACAAACTGGGCTCTCACATAGGCTGTCTTTACATGCTGTTCCCTCTACTGGGTGCCTGAGATGGGTGCTCTTCGGTTTCTCCCATGTCTGCCATGAGTAGAGTCTCCAGCACTGGGTATATTTACATGTCTGTTGCTCTCCAAGGAAAAGCAAACTATTGAGTCATTCTTGAGTTTCAGACACTTCCGTTCTTACCTCTGCTGCTGGCTGAGGGATGAATGCCCAGAAAGTTTGATGGTCAGCTCCAGACTGTTTGTTTTAAAACACGGTCATCTTCCTTCTTTCATTGTACCATGCATTGAGCCTCTTAAATACCCCTGTGGATCTCACATGGATCACTACTGAAGAACACCAGCACAGAATCATCTTCAACTGTAGTCAGCAAAACTGAGACTTGAAGAGTCACTGCAAGCTGTAGTTTAAAGTTTCCTGATCACGCAAAGCCACTTTGGTTAGTAGAGAAAACTCAGGTTCAAATTCGTGCCCTGCCACTTACTAGCTCTGGGACCTTGAGCTAAATACTTACCCCTCTCTGCTCTATTGTCTTCATAGGTACAAATGAGGATCTAATAGCTGCTTTGCAGGTTATTTTGAAGATAAGGTACCTGAGGCATTCAGCCTGCGCCTTGTCCAGAGTCAAAGTCAGGAAGGCAACAAACACATGGGAATCTTTAGCACGGAGGGAGAAGAAAATGTGTCTCTGGATTCTCATTCTCTCGATAGCCTATCTCCGCTGGGACCTGTGCTGATTATTGCTGGTCTGGTACATGTTTATGTTCAAGATCTCGGTCCTTTTGTCGTGTGCTTCCTGTCCTATGTAAGACCCTTGGTGCCAGTCAGGTCCACAGCCCTTTGAGCCTTACCTCAGATCCAAAGGGTGCCTGGTGCTGTAGAGAGAGCCCTGAACTGGGATTCCGATGCCCGAGTTTGGAACTAACCCTGCTGCTAAGTTTCAGGGAGCCTTCAGGTCAGTCACCTCATTTTTCAGGGCCGCTGGGTCTTCAGCTGTGAACAGTCCACTGCTCACTTTGGCTTTGTTGACTGGCTCAGGTTTCCCAACCCCTGGCTGGGCACTAACGTCATCTGTGTCAGGAGGCCCAGGGAAGAACAGGCAAAAGCTCACATTGAAGTTGCTTAAGATATTTTCCACAGTCAGGGAAGTTGCACCTTCCCCTTATCCCTTCCCAGACATCTTGATTCTTTAATAGCATCCCGCTTTGCGAAGCGTCTGAAGTCGCGAGGCTGTTGGAGCGCTCCATGCTGGGCCTCCGTGCTCGCACAGTCATTTGTTAGGTATGCGTTGAGCCTTTACTGTGTGCCTGGCCCTGTGCACACACGATTCAGAGGGACAAAAGGCTCATGCCCTGACCTCAAGGAGCTCATAGACTAGGAGTCAGATGGACAAGTAAGTGATACAGAATCATATGGAGCGATAGAAGGACAGCTGACCAAGAGTCCCATGCATGTGTGCACGCGTGCATATGTGTCCAGGAGAAGGTGATGCCTGAACTAAGATGGAAAGAATAAGTAGATGTTAGCTTGATGAGAAGCACATTTTTTTTTTTTTTTCCGGTACGCAGGCCTCTCACTGTTGTGGCCTCTCCCGTTGCGGAGCACAGGCTCCGGACATGCAGGCTCAGCGGCCATGGCTCACGGGCCCAGCTGCTCTGCGGCATGTGGGATCTTCCCGGACCGGGGCACGAACCCATGTCCCCTGCATCGGCAGGCGTACCCTCAACCACTGCGCCACCAGGGAAGCCCAAGAAGCACATTTTAAGAAGAGGTGGGGAGAGGGCATGTGTCCCTGGGCATGGCCCACATGAGGAACCACAAGCAGCCGAGCACAGCCAGAGCATGGAATGGGAGGTAGGCAGTGGCATGAAGGGCCTGGAGAGGGGCTGGCCTGTGACAGGCCTTGACTGCTATACTGAGGAATAGGAATGTGGATTTAAGCCTGAGGCCGCTGAAGAGTATCAAGCAGTAGAGCACATGTATGTGTGTGTGATTACTTTCATAATCCTATTTAACGTGATACAACGTAGATGTTTCCCAGCCTTATGTGTGTATCATCTTCCGTAGAGATTGTTGCCTGCACTGGTGGTGCCTTTGACGGGGTTACATAATCCCTGTGGCCCACTGCAGTTTATGCTGTTGGTGCTCATTAAGTGGTTACTCTGTCATCTGAGTAAGGCCGTAGAAAGAGCCCAAAGGCCATGCAGGACACCCAAGATCTAACCCTCTGTCACTAACCTGATGAATAACCAGCTTCTCATCCAGTCCTCTTGGGGCCTCAGTTGCCTTGTCTGTTGGCAAGCCTTCTACCTGCCCTTCTACTTCACAGCATTGGCATCAGGCTCAAATGAGATACTATCGTGAAAACACTTTGTAAAGTACAAAGTACAAGCACCAAGCTATGTTTACATTTATTTTTTATCTTTCATCAATGTTTTCAGTGTACAAGTCTCTCACATCCTTAGTTAAATTTTTTCCTAAGGATTTTATTCTTTTGGTACTATTGCAAATGGAATTATTTTCTTAATTTCCTTCTCAGATAGTTCCTTGTTAGTAAATAGAAAGGCAACTAATTTTTGTATGTCGATTTTATATCCTGCACTTTGTTGATTCATTTTAACAGTTTTCATTTCATTTTAACAGTTTTTTTGTGGGGTTTTTAGAGTTTTCTTCATATTTGATCATGTCATCTGCAAATACATAATTTTACTTCTTCCTTTCCAATTTGGCTGACCTTTATTTCTTTTTCTTGCCTAATTGCTCTGGCAAGGAGTTCCAGGACTATGTTGAATAGAAGTGGTGAGAGTGGGCATCCTTGTCTTGTTTCTGATCTTAGAGGAAAAGCTTTCAGTTTTTTCCTATTGATTATGATATGAGCTGTGGGCTTCTCTTACATGGCCTTTATTATGTTAATTAAGACTAAGATAATGTTCATGGAATGGAGGACTTAATATTTTTTAAATGTCCATGCCACCCAAAGTGATCTACAGATTCAGTGTGTTCCCTATCAAGGTCTCAATGACAACCCTGAATAGCCAAGACAATCTTGAGAAAGAAGAACAAACTGGAGGTATCATGCTCCCCAATTTCAAACTATATTACAAAGTTACAGTAATCAAAATGGTATAGTACTGGCACAAAAACAGACACATAGATCAATGGAGCAGAATAGAGAGCCAGAAATATGCTTATATGATCAATTAATCTGTGACAGAGGAGGCAAGAATATACAATGGGGAAAAGACAGTCTCTTCAATAAATGATGTTGAGAAAACTGGACAGCTACAGGCATGAGAATCAAACTAGACTACTTTCTCACACCATTTACAAAAATAAACTCGAGGGATTTCCCTGGTGGTCCAGTGGTTAAGACTCTGTGCTTTCACTGCAGGGGGCATGGGTTCGATCCCTGGTCTAGGAGCTAAGCTCCCACATGACGTGTGGTACAGCTAAAAAAAAAAAAAAAAGAAAGAAGGAAAGAAAAAGAAATGACAAAAATAAACTCAAAATGGGTTAAAGACTTAAATGTAAGACCTGAAACCATAAAACTCCTAGAAGAAAACATAGGCAGTACACTCTGATATCAGTCGAAGAGCATTATTTTTTTGAATATGTCTCCTTAGGCAAGGGAAACAAACTACATCAAACTACTAAGCTTTTACACAGCAAAGGAAACTATCAACAAAATAAAGAGGCAGACTACTGAATGGGAGAATATACTTGCAAATGATATATCTGATGAGGGGTAATATCCAAAATATACAAAGAACTCATACAACTCAACATCAAAAAAAACCAACTCAATTAAAAAATGGACAAAGGACCTGAATAGACATTTTTCCAAAGAAGACATACAGATGGCCAACAGACACATTCAAAGATGTTCAACATCACTAATCATCAAGGAAATGCAACCAAAACCACAGTGAGATATCACCTCACACCTGTCAGAATGGCTATTATCAAAAAGACAACAATGGGAATTCCCTGGTGGTCTGGTGGTTGGGACTCAGTGCTTTCACTGCTGGGGCCCGGGTTCGATCTCTGGTTGGGGAACTAAGATCCCACATGCCACACGGTGTGGCCGAATAAAAAAAAGACAACAAAAAACAAGTGCTGACAAGGATATGAAGAAAAGGGAAACTTGCGCACTGTTGGTGAGAATGTAAATTGATACAGCTACTATGAAAAACAATAGGGAGGTTCCTCAAAAAATTAAAAGTAGAACAACCGTACCCTCCAGCAATTCCACTTCTGGGTATTTATTCGAAGAAAACAAAGCACTAATTAAAAAAACACTAATGTTCATTGCAGCAGCATTTACAATAGCCAAGATATGGAAGCAAACCAAGTGTCCATCAATGAATGAATAAATGAATGAATAAAGAAGATTGTGTGTGTGTGTGTATACACACACACACACACACATACACAATGGAATTTTACTCAGCCATAAAAAAGAATGAAATCTTGCCATTTGTGACAATATGGGTGGACCTAGGAGATATTATGCTAAGTGAAATAAGTCAGACAGAGAAAGACAAATACCGTATGATTTCACTTACATGTGGAATCTAAAAAACAAAAAAATTGGGAATTCCCTGGCAGTTCAGTGGTTAGTACTCTGTGCTTTCACTGCCGAAGGCATGAGTTCAATCCCTGGTCGGGGAACTAACATCCCACAAACTGTGCTGCATGGCAAAACAAAACAAAACAAAACAAAAAATTAACAAGTGTCACAAAATAGAAGTAGACTCATAGATACAGAAAGCAAACAGATTGTTGCTAGAGGGCAGGGGGTTTGGGGGAATGAATGAAATAAGTGAGGGAGATTGAGGTACAAATTTCCAGTTACAAAATAAATGGGTCACAGGGATGAAATGTACAGCATAAGGAACATAGTCAATAATATTGTAATAACTTTTTTTTCTTAAAGGGAACTTTATTATTTATTTATTTATGGCTGCGTTGGGTCTTCGTTGCTACACGGGCTTTCTTTAGCTGCAGCGAGTGGGGGCTACTCTTCATTGCAGTGAGTGGGATTCTAATTGCTGTGGATTCTCTTGTTGCGGAGCACGGGCTCTAGGCACACGGGCTTCAGTAGTTATGGCACGAGGGCTCAGTAGTTGTGGCTCGTGGGCTCTAGAGCACAGGCACAGTAGTTGTGGCACATGGGCTTAGTTGCTCTGTGGCATGTAGGATCTTCCTGGACGAGGGCTCGAATCCGTGTCCCCTGCATTGGCAGGTGGATTCTTAACCACTGTGCCACTAGGGAAGCCCTAATATTGTAATAACTTTGGTGACAGATGGTAACTAGACTTTGGTGCTGATCATTCTGTAATGTACAGAAATATTGAATCACTATGGTGTGCACCTGGAACTAACACAGTGTTGTAGGTCAATTATACTTCAATAAAAATATAAATAAATTGGGATTTCCCTGGGGCTTCTACGGCAGGGGGTGCAGATTTGATCCCTGGTTGGGGAACTAAGATCCCACATGCCACGTGGCACGGCCAAAAAAAAAAAATGTTTTTTAATAAAATCTAAAAACTTAATCTCAACAGCATTTTTTTTGTTGTTGGTTTTTTTTTTGTTTGTTTGTTTGTTTGTTTGCGGTACGCGGGCCTCTCACTGTTGTGGCCTCTCCCGTTGCGGGGCACAGGTTCCGGACGCGCAGGCTCAGCAGCCATGGCTCACAGGGTCCAGCCGCTCTGCGGCATGTGGGATCTTCCCAGACCGGGGCACGAACCCGTGTCTCCTGCATCGGCAGGCGGACTCGCAACCACTGTGCCACCAGGGAAGCCTGAGTTTGCCTTTCTTGAGTTCACGGGTTTCCTGGATCAGAGGGCACTCAGTGGCCCCCTGGAGGTTCAGCTAAATTATGCTAGTAGGAAAGTCAGACTTTAAGCTTTTACAATGCAGAGAACTCTTTAGATCAGCTAAGTTTTTACAGATGAGGAAACAGAAACTGCTTGCCCAAGATCATTTGCAATATTAAGCTTGTTACATGATAATTGACTTCAAAAATTTATCTGTTGGGGAAAAAATGTGCAAAATGATCCCCTTCTTGTTGATATAAGGTACCTACCTTTCTAAGGCTCTGCACCATTTCTTTAACAGTTAATTAAGGATAGGAATTCCCTTGTGAGATTCTTTAAAAATCACAACAGCTCTTGTCCCCCCCAAGTCTAAGACCATCAGTTTTAACTATTCATTTGATGGAAGGGTCCAGCTATACAGAATTTTCCATGGCTGATTAGTCTTGCATAAGTGCACTTACTTATAAATTATATTTATTTATTTAAAATTATTTATTTATTTATTGGCTGTGTTGGGTCTTCGTTGCTGTGTGAGGGCTTTCTCTAGTTGTGGCGAGTTGGGGCTACCCTTAGTTGTGGTGCGCAGGCTTCTCATTGCAGTGGCTTCTCTTGTTGCGGAGCACGAGCTCTAGGTACTTGGGCTTAAGTAGTTGCAGCACACGGGCTCAGTAGTTGTGGCTCGCGGGCTCTAGAGCGCAGGCTCAGTAGTTGTGGCGCACGGGCTTAGTTGCTCCGCAGCATGTGGGATCTTCCAGGTACAGGGCTCGAATCTGTGTCCCCTGCATTGGCAGGCAGATTCTTAACCATTGCACCACCAGGGAAGCCCTATAAATTATATTTAAAAAATGAAATATTTGCCTTCTTTTCTGGGGATTTAGTGAGGTATAATTTACATACAGAAAAATGAATGTTTTTAGGTATACAGGTCTGAGTTTTGACAAATATAAACAGTTTGTAATCGCCACCACAATTAAGATATAGAATATTTCCATCACCACCCAAATTCCCTAATGACCCTTTGGAATCAATCCCATCTTTCTACCCCTGACCGTTGGTAACTGCTGATCTGATTTCTGTCTCTAAAGTTTTGCCTTTTCTGGAATGTTACAAATGAATCATACAGTGTGTAGCCTTTGTGTCTGGTTTCTTGCACTTTGGATAATGCTTTTGAGATTCATCAGTGTGTGTATTGTTAATTCGTCCCTTTTTGTTGCTGAGTAGTATTCCATCACATAGATGTTCCACATGTTCATCCATTCACCTAGGTGATGGACATTTAGGTTTGCTTACAGATTTTAGTGATTATGAATAAAGCTGCAATAAACATTTGCTAACAGGTCTTGGTGTGGCTGTATGTTTTCATTTTTCTTGGGTAAGCACCTAGGCATGGGATTAGAGGGCTATTTTCCTAAGTGACTGTACCATTTTTTATTCTCAACAGCAACATATGAGTATTCCGTTTCAGCTTTGATATTGTATTTGATTTGGTTTGATTCTTTTTGGCTATTCTAATAGGTGGATAGTGGTATTTCACTGTGTTTTTACTTTGTATTTCCCTAATGCATCTTTTCATGTGCTTATTTGCCATTTGTATCTTCGATGAAGTGTGTGTTAAAATCTTTTGCCCACTTAACAAAAAAAAGTTTTTTTTTTCCCTTATTGAATTGTAGGAGTTCTTCATACATTTTGGATATGCCTTTTATCAGATATGTGTTTCGCAAATGTTTTCTCCCAGTCCGTGGCTTGTCTTATTATTATTTCTTTTTACCAGAGTCTTGGGAAGAACAGAAATTTTTAATAAAATCCTATTTATCAATTTTTAAAAATTTTGTTTGTTGTGACCTAAGAAATCTTTGCCTAACTGAAATCACAAATATTTTTGTCCTATGTTTTCTTTTAGAAATTTTATACTTTTAGGTTTATATTTAGGTCTATGGTTGCATTTCATGTAAATTTTTGTTTACAGTGTGAGTTATGGGTCAAGGCTTATCTTTTTTTTGCATATGTGTGTCCAGTTTTTCAAGAATCATTTATTGAAAAGGCTGTCCTTTCTCCATTGAATAACCTTGGCCCTTTGTCACATATCAGTTGACCACGTGTGTTGGTCTATTTCTGGACTGTATTCTGTTCTTTTGATCTATATGCTTATCCTTTCACTAATGCTACACTGTCTTGATTACTGTAGCTATGTAGTAAACTTGAAATCAGGTATTGTCAGACTTCCAACTTTGTTTCTTTTTGTTTTGGCTATTTTAGGTCCTTCCCCTTTTCCATATAAATTTTAGACTCATCTTGTCAATTTCTACACACAAAAAAATCCTCCTAGGATTTTTATTAGGATCGTGTTAAATCTATGGATCAATTTGAGGAGAATTCACATCTTAACAATACTGGGTCTTCTGCTGTATGGACACAGTATATCTCTTTATTAAATCTTCTTTGTGCCTGACTGTTACAAATGTCAATTTTGACCTTTGACTTATGGAGTCTTTGAAAGCCTTCTGTGAAACCAAATGGCTTCTAGATACCAAGGAGTAAGCAGTGCAGGTGCATGAGGTTCTGGAAACCCCAGAAGACCCATTTAAATTCTTGAGAGGCACAGAGGCACTGAGGATCAAAAAGGGACAAATCCCTTGGGAAGAATTAGAAAATTCATATCAACTGAGAGGAAAAATTTTTTTTTTTTTTTTTTTTTTTGCGGTACGCGGCCCTCTCATTGTTGTGGCCTCTCCCGTTGCGGGGCACAGGCTCCGGACGTGCAGGCTCAGCGGCCATGGCTCACAGGCCCAGCCACTCCGCGGCATGTGGGATCTTCCCGGACCGGGGCACGAACCCGTGTCCCCTGCATCGGCAGGCGGACTCTCAACCACTGCGCCACCAGGGAAGCCCGAGGAAAAATATTTTGAAAGGCAACAAAAGATGACCCCAGTTTAACAGTTAAGAGCATTAGCAGATACATGTTTGTTGTGGTGGCTTGGGTTGTTGGGGAGTTTGTTGTGTCAGGTCTGGGGTGGGTTTGGGGATTGGAGGGTAGACATATTCTCAAGTCTTCTTTTCCTCTGCCTGTATCCTCCCTGGAATTGATCAAGACCTTTCCTTTAGTTGTTTATCAAGGACCATGCTAGGCCAGCTCTGACCTGGGTGCCAGGCAGGGCACAGTGAAGGGTGATGAGTCTCCTTGCCCCAGGAGCATAGGCTGAGCAGCATTTCCTGCACTGGAAAAGATATCTGTCATTTTTCCTTTTTCTTTTCTTTTTTTTATTTTTTTGAGATTTTATTTTGTTTTATCTATTCCTTGGTGGCGCAGTGGTTAAGACTTCATGCTCCCAATGCAGGGGGCCCAGGTTCAATCCCTGGTCAGGGAAATAGATCCCACATGCATGCCGCAACTAAGAGTTTGCATGCCACAACTGAGGAGCCCGAGAGCCACAACTAAGGAGCCCATCTGCTGCAACTAAAGACCCAGTGCAACCAAATTTAAAAAAAAAAAAAAAGTTTAAAAACAAAATTTTTGGCTGTGCGGCATGCAGGATCTGAGTTCCCTGACCAGTGATGAAACCTGCACCCCCTGCATTTGAAGCGCAGAGTCTTAACCACTGGACCACCAGGGAAGTCCCGTCTGTCATTTTTCTACTCATATCTCCTGCAGGGCAGAGGCAAGGAGCCTGCCCCTAGTCCCTACTAATCGGGCATAACTGAAACGTGCTAATTCCAGCCAGACTTCAGCCAGGTCAGGCGCAACCCAGCTTTACTGCCCCTTTCACCTAAGACCAAATAAAAGGATCAGACTGAAGAGAACCAGGGAACTCAGGGCATGTCCCCACCTTGTTTTTGGGTGTGTGAGGCCTGTCCCATCTGATTGGGCTGTACACAGAAACAGAAAGCTAATTAGGGTGGAAGCTTAGCAGGATGAGGTAGGTATGTTTGTCCCTAGAATTTGTTTCATGATTGTTTTTTCATCCCTGTTCTCCAGATTTTGATTCCTACTGGAATACAGGTTGAAAAAAAATTACCAGCAAGGAGAAGTTTTGATGTTTGCTTTTTTTTTTTTTTTTTTTTTTTTTTTTTGCGGTACGCTGGCCTCTCACTGCTGTGGCCTCTCCCATTGCGGAGCACAGGCTCCGGACGCACAGGCTCAGCAGCCATGGCTCACGGGCCTAGCCGCTCCGTGGCATGTGGGATCCTTCCGGACTGGGGCACGAACCCGTGTCCCCTGCATCGGCAGGCAGACTCTCAACCACCGTGCCACCAGGGAAGCCCATTTGCTTTATTTTGTATGTTTGTTTTTTTATTTGTCACAGCCTTCGCCAGAATCTGTTTCTCTTAAACTTTCCGTCATCCGACTCTCCACAATGCTAAGAAAAGAGAAAAAAGAAATGGTGTGCCCTTTCAATGGTAATTGTGTGTCACATAAAATGGTCCATCTCTGGAGAGCAATAGCATTTGGTGATGGTGCTTTTCAGAAATCCCAGGGCTGTGTTTTGTCCTTAAAACTGAGCTTAATTGTCTAGCCCTGCAGTTGCCCATAGTTACATTAACTGGTTGAAAGCCCTGGTAAGAAAAAGAACTTTTTTTTTAGTGTTCTGTTATAACTGAATCAAAGCGCTCTAGAGATTAGTGGTTACTTGTGCCTTTATAAAGAAAGTTGAAAACAGTCTTTTTAGAAGGAAGCCTGGTTCTCGAACCCAGGGCACTTCATAGATGGTGCCTTCTGTTTCTGGTCTTACCCCACACAGTGGATTAGGGCATTATTTTAGGGCATTGTTTTCCAAAGTGTGGCATGTATAGCACTGGTGGTGGTAACAGAATTTGATTTAGACATTTAAACATTAAACAATTTTTTTAATGAACTAAGGCATACCTTCTACTTAACAAATGGCACCGATTTTCTACTTAAAGTAGGAACATAAAGTTTCCCCAGTAATTATAGTAATACAGTTGATTTGGAGATAAATATTATATATGTGGATAGGTCCCAAATCTCAAAGGGGACCCAAATGATTTATCTTTAGGAAACAATGGACACTAGGGTTTCTAAGACACTTAACTTTTCTTTTTTAAAATTAATTTTTAGCTGTGTTGGGTCTTCGTTGCTGCGCGTGGGCTTTCTCTAGCTGTGGTGAGTGGGGGCCGCTCTTCATTGCCTTGTGGTGGCTTCTGTTGTTGCAGAGCATGGGCTCTAGGTGTGCGGGCTTCAGTAGTTGTGGCACACGGGCTCAGTAGTTGTGGCACACGGGCTTAGTTGCTCCGCGGCATGTGGAATCCTCCCGGACCAGGGATCGACCCTGCGTCCCCTGCATTGGCAGGCGGATTCTTAACCACTGCACCACCAGGGAGGTCCCGACACTAACTTTTCAACTTCACTAAACTGTAGGGAAACCCCTCGTGGGTTTTGTGTTGCAAAAGTTCCCTTGGAGTTCAATTCTGTGTTACACACTCATTTTAAAGTTGACACTTTATCAGTAGCTGAGACTCCATGACATCTTGTTTATTTATACTTAAGACTTTTATGTTGTTTTTCCAGTTACACAGGTTGGAGGCATAGAGAATGAGGGGAAAGCAGGAAGGGTGAGAGGTGTTTTTTCCTTCTGACACCTACTAATTCTCGGATTCTCTGCAGATGCCAACTGGGTGTTGTGCAATTAGCTCTGGGTAGTTACTGTCAGATTCCACAGGTTTCAGTGTTCAGTCCCACAAGACTGTCCCCACTTCAGATGCCAGTTGAAAGTATTAGGTCCCCAGGTTACCAGCATTTCTGTCCAACTTGGCTACAAAGTCAAGAGTTCCTACCAGCACCCTCCCCAGGTTCAATAATTTGCTAGAACAACTTAGAACTCAGGAAAGTGCTTTACTTAACTGTTACCAGTTTATTATAAAGGACACACTCAGGAACAGCCAAATGGAAGAGTTGCATAGGAGGTATAGGAGAGGGGTTCAGAGCTTCATGCCCTCTAGAGCACCCACCCAGAAGCTCTCTTAACTCTGTGGTGTAGGAGTTTTTATGGAGGTTTCATTACATAGATATGATTTGTTAAACTATTGGCCATTGGTGATCAATGCAGTCTCCAGCTCTTTACCCACCCCCAGAGGTTGGGGAGGGGGGCTGAAAGTTCCAGGCTTCTAATCAGGGCATGGTCTTCCTGGCAGCCAGCCTCCATCCTGAGGCTATCTAGGGGCCTGCCAATTACCTTTATCACTCAGGAAGTTCCACAGGTTTTAGGAGCTCTGTGCCAGGAACTGGGGACAAAGGCCAAATATCTTTCTGTGATATGATAAGGGGGAACAGGTTTCCACCCGAAGTCAGACGCAACTCCATCCTTGCAAAAAGGATGGAAGAGGGAGCCTCAACATTCTAGGACCTTTGACCGCGCCGTTAGTAAACTTAATTATGTGGGTCTTAACTCACTTTCTAATGTAATTGTCCTCCAACTGTGGCAGTAAAAAGTCATTAAATTTTAAAATCTTTTGATTAGAGCATTGTTGGTTTTTTAATATCCATCTTTAATAATTTTATCCAGAATGCACACGTGGTATTCTGGGTCAAAGACAGATTATTCTTTCATCACTTTAAATATGTTATCACACTGCTTTCTGGCCTATATTGTTTCTGGTGAGAAGTCAACTGTTAATCTATTTGGGGCTCCCTTGTATGTGATGGATTTTTTTTTTCTCGTTGCTTTCATGATTTTGTTTTTGTCTTTGGCTTTCAGTGTTTTCTTTCTGATGTGTCTATGTGTAGAATTATCCTACTTGAAGTTCTTTGAGCTTCTTGGATGTATAGATTATTTCTCAGCAAATTTGGGAAGATTTTACTACTATTCAAATATATATTTTTTGCCCCTTTCTTTTTCTCCTGTCCTTCTGGCATTCCTCCTTACACATAGACTGATGCCTTTAAAGGGGTCTTACATTTCTCTGAGGCTCTGTTCATTTTTCTTCATTTTGTTTTCTGTTTTAGGAATGTTTATGTAATCTCTATTGACCTAACCTCAGGTTCACTGATTCTTCTGCCAGTTCAAATCTACTATTGAGCTCCTCTAATGAATTTAAAATTTTGATTATTGTACTTTTAAAATTAATTAATTAATTTTTGGCTGCGTTGGGTCTTTGGTGCTGCGTGTGGGCTTTCTCTAGTTGTAGCGAGCAGGGGCTAGTCTTCGTTGCGGTGCACAGGCTTATTGCGGTGGCTTCTCTTGCTGCGGAGCATGGGCTCTAGGCGCGTAGGCTTTGGTAGTTGCGGCACGAGGGCTCAGTAGTTGTGGCTCGCGGGCTCAAGAGCGCAGGCTCAGTAGTTGTGGCGCATGAGTTTAGTTCCTCCGCAGCATGTGGGATCTTCCCTGACCAGGGCTCGAACTCGTGTCCCCTGCATTGGCAGGTGGATTCTTAACCACTGCACCACCAGGGAAGTCCCAATTATTGTACTTTTAAACTCCAGGATTTTCATTTAGTTTTTAGTTTCTCTTTATCAATCGTCTCTATTCAGCAAGACATTGTCTTCATACTTTATTTCTTTAAGCATGGTTTCCTTTAGTTCTTAGAACATATAATGGCTACTTTGACATCTTTAATTTGATCTCTGGTGGCTTTCATAGGCAGTTTCTGTTTCTACTTTTTCCTTGCATATGGGTCATGGGTTCCTGGTTCTTGGCATGTCTTGTGATGTTGAAAATTGGACCTTTTAGGTAATATAGCAACTCAGGATACAGATTCCTCTTTCCCCTGTCCTGGACTTGTGTTTGCTTTTGTGACTTGACTAGGCTATATTAGCGATGTCTATTTCCCCTGCAGCATGAAGACTTTGATATTGCTTCTCAGAGTGCAGCCTTGGTCATGCACATAGTCACCCTGGGATGACAGTGGTTTTAGCAGGGCTCTGTTTGTCTTTTGTCCTGATCTCTTAGTTATCTGCTTCAGTTGGTATTACACCACTCTTTTTTTTGGCTGTGCCATGTGGCATGTGGGATATTAGTTCCCTAACTAGGGATCAAACCGATACCCCCTGCAGTGCCAGTGTGGAGTCTTTTTTTTTTTAACGT